>NW_026889839.1:0-149418 GCF_033153115.1 Saccostrea echinata
TATTAAATAAAAACGGTTGTATATGATATGTGTGTGCATTTTATTCGCCCCTATTTTTTGTCAACTGTAGAAGACATTGCCATCTTTACCCCCCCACCCCTTTTCTCTTTTTCGCTTCTATGTTTTGCATTCTTTATGAAATGACCTTGACTTTCATATCACAAGCAACTCTTCTTGACGTTTTCAAAATTATAAGCCTTAATTCTTTCTACAAAATAATGCTACTTTACATGTTTATGTTCAAGATCCCCCCCCCCCCCCCCTTCCTCGAAGCAACCAGGTAGAATACACAGATATAAAATTCACAACTTATAAGGAACTTCTTAAGAGTTTTATTAATAAAATTCGGTTCCCCTGATGTGATTTGATATTTTGCTACCATTCATTCTTCTTCTGTTTTGTCTATAGAATTTATAATTATTTTATTTAGAATTAATTTATCTTTAGAAAGTAGTGATTGTCAGCTGCATTCATTAGCATTTCGCGTTTTCTTGTATATCTATTACTTGCATATTAATAATTTCATTAAATAATATTTAAAAGTATTAAAACTTCATTTCTATTAAATGTTATTCATTTGTAAATCCTTGGATCCGCTCCTGCAGGTGCGCGAAAGCCTCATCACTACTGTAAACAAATTATTCATCACGCCGAAAATGTTCATGATTCCGCTAAACTAAGAAAGTTTACACATAGTTTTTCATCTCATGAACAACCATCAGCCCTGTCCAATGCAGAAATGCTCGAATTGAAGGGGAAAATTCAGGAATTGTTTTGCGTCAGCCATGTTTTGACGTGAACCTTACACCGCATTCTGTTATATTCTTAATATTATTGTATAGACGAAATTTGGTAAAGGACTATGTCCGCTCCATTTCTCCAGAACAGCTTAAGATATGAAAGTTAACTTTATCAGATATCATAGATAATGACTTGTAGATGTCACCATGAATATTCTTTCCGTCGTTAATACTTCCGGTCGTCACAGAAATTGGATTAAAATGTCGATTTTTTCTATTTCTTCGTCTTTCTAACTTCTTTTTTCTGTAATATTCATAGGGTATGTAAAGGCTCCTCTTTGAAGATTTTACGTATTACAAGTTTCTTGATAGGATTAAGAAGGAATTAAATATCTTTAAATATCTTAGATTTTCCGAAAACGTAGGACCAACGTTTCTTAAACACTACAAAATATTGATTTTTCCCCCGTATATATAGTTTGCGGGGACTGCTCAGTGCTCATTCACGTAGGAAGTGGTGTAGAGTTAACACCTACCAGGTGATTGGGATAGGCCAGAAAAACCTTCCCGTTGCCATGGAAACGAGTTTATATTAAATAAAAACGGTTGTATATGATATGTGTGTGCATTTTATTCGCCCCTATTTTTTGTCAACTGTAGAAGACATTGCCATCTTTACCCCCCCACCCCTTTTCTCTTTTTCGCTTCTATGTTTTGCATTCTTTATGAAATGACCTTGACTTTCATATCACAAGCAACTCTTCTTGACGTTTTCAAAATTATAAGCCTTAATTCTTTCTACAAAATAATGCTACTTTACATGTTTATGTTCAAGATCCCCCCCCCCCCCTTCCTCGAAGCAACCAGGTAGAATACACAGATATAAAATTCACAACTTATAAGGAACTTCTTAAGAGTTTTATTAATAAAATTCGGTTCCCCTGATGTGATTTGATATTTTGCTACCATTCATTCTTCTTCTGTTTTGTCTATAGAATTTATAATTATTTTATTTAGAATTAATTTATCTTTAGAAAGTAGTGATTGTCAGCTGCATTCATTAGCATTTCGCGTTTTCTTGTATATCTATTACTTGCATATTAATAATTTCATTAAATAATATTTAAAAGTATTAAAACTTCATTTCTATTAAATGTTATTCATTTGTAAATCCTTGGATCCGCTCCTGCAGGTGCGCGAAAGCCTCATCACTACTGTAAACAAATTATTCATCACGCCGAAAATGTTCATGATTCCGCTAAACTAAGAAAGTTTACACATAGTTTTTCATCTCATGAACAACCATCAGCCCTGTCCAATGCAGAAATGCTCGAATTGAAGGGGAAAATTCAGGAATTGTTTTGCGTCAGCCATGTTTTGACGTGAACCTTACACCGCATTCTGTTATATTCTTAATATTATTGTATAGACGAAATTTGGTAAAGGACTATGTCCGCTCCATTTCTCCAGAACAGCTTAAGATATGAAAGTTAACTTTATCAGATATCATAGATAATGACTTGTAGATGTCACCATGAATATTCTTTCCGTCGTTAATACTTCCGGTCGTCACAGAAATTGGATTAAAATGTCGATTTTTTCTATTTCTTCGTCTTTCTAACTTCTTTTTTCTGTAATATTCATAGGGTATGTAAAGGCTCCTCTTTGAAGATTTTACGTATTACAAGTTTCTTGATAGGATTAAGAAGGAATTAAATATCTTTAAATATCTTAGATTTTCCGAAAACGTAGGACCAACGTTTCTTAAACACTACAAAATATTGATTTTTCCCCCGTATATATAGTTTGCGGGGACTGCTCAGTGCTCATTCACGTAGGAAGTGGTGTAGAGTTAACACCTACCAGGTGATTGGGATAGGCCAGAAAAACCTTCCCGTTGCCATGGAAACGAGTTTATATTAAATAAAAACGGTTGTATATGATATGTGTGTGCATTTTATTCGCCCCTATTTTTTGTCAACTGTAGAAGACATTGCCATCTTTACCCCCCCACCCCTTTTCTCTTTTTCGCTTCTATGTTTTGCATTCTTTATGAAATGACCTTGACTTTCATATCACAAGCAACTCTTCTTGACGTTTTCAAAATTATAAGCCTTAATTCTTTCTACAAAATAATGCTACTTTACATGTTTATGTTCAAGATCCCCCCCCCCCCCTTCCTCGAAGCAACCAGGTAGAATACACAGATATAAAATTCACAACTTATAAGGAACTTCTTAAGAGTTTTATTAATAAAATTCGGTTCCCCTGATGTGATTTGATATTTTGCTACCATTCATTCTTCTTCTGTTTTGTCTATAGAATTTATAATTATTTTATTTAGAATTAATTTATCTTTAGAAAGTAGTGATTGTCAGCTGCATTCATTAGCATTTCGCGTTTTCTTGTATATCTATTACTTGCATATTAATAATTTCATTAAATAATATTTAAAAGTATTAAAACTTCATTTCTATTAAATGTTATTCATTTGTAAATCCTTGGATCCGCTCCTGCAGGTGCGCGAAAGCCTCATCACTACTGTAAACAAATTATTCATCACGCCGAAAATGTTCATGATTCCGCTAAACTAAGAAAGTTTACACATAGTTTTTCATCTCATGAACAACCATCAGCCCTGTCCAATGCAGAAATGCTCGAATTGAAGGGGAAAATTCAGGAATTGTTTTGCGTCAGCCATGTTTTGACGTGAACCTTACACCGCATTCTGTTATATTCTTAATATTATTGTATAGACGAAATTTGGTAAAGGACTATGTCCGCTCCATTTCTCCAGAACAGCTTAAGATATGAAAGTTAACTTTATCAGATATCATAGATAATGACTTGTAGATGTCACCATGAATATTCTTTCCGTCGTTAATACTTCCGGTCGTCACAGAAATTGGATTAAAATGTCGATTTTTTCTATTTCTTCGTCTTTCTAACTTCTTTTTTCTGTAATATTCATAGGGTATGTAAAGGCTCCTCTTTGAAGATTTTACGTATTACAAGTTTCTTGATAGGATTAAGAAGGAATTAAATATCTTTAAATATCTTAGATTTTCCGAAAACGTAGGACCAACGTTTCTTAAACACTACAAAATATTGATTTTTCCCCCGTATATATAGTTTGCGGGGACTGCTCAGTGCTCATTCACGTAGGAAGTGGTGTAGAGTTAACACCTACCAGGTGATTGGGATAGGCCAGAAAAACCTTCCCGTTGCCATGGAAACGAGTTTATATTAAATAAAAACGGTTGTATATGATATGTGTGTGCATTTTATTCGCCCCTATTTTTTGTCAACTGTAGAAGACATTGCCATCTTTACCCCCCCACCCCTTTTCTCTTTTTCGCTTCTATGTTTTGCATTCTTTATGAAATGACCTTGACTTTCATATCACAAGCAACTCTTCTTGACGTTTTCAAAATTATAAGCCTTAATTCTTTCTACAAAATAATGCTACTTTACATGTTTATGTTCAAGATCCCCCCCCCCCCCCCTTCCTCGAAGCAACCAGGTAGAATACACAGATATAAAATTCACAACTTATAAGGAACTTCTTAAGAGTTTTATTAATAAAATTCGGTTCCCCTGATGTGATTTGATATTTTGCTACCATTCATTCTTCTTCTGTTTTGTCTATAGAATTTATAATTATTTTATTTAGAATTAATTTATCTTTAGAAAGTAGTGATTGTCAGCTGCATTCATTAGCATTTCGCGTTTTCTTGTATATCTATTACTTGCATATTAATAATTTCTTCATTAAATAATATTTAAAAGTATTAAAAACTTCATTTCTATTAAATGTTATTCATTTGTAAATCCTTGGATCCGCTCCTGCAGGTGCGCGAAAGCCTCATCACTACTGTAAACAAATTATTCATCACGCCGAAAATGTTCATGATTCCGCTAAACTAAGAAAGTTTACACATAGTTTTTCATCTCATGAACAACCATCAGCCCTGTCCAATGCAGAAATGCTCGAATTGAAGGGGAAAATTCAGGAATTGTTTTGCGTCAGCCATGTTTTGACGTGAAACCTTACACCGCATTCTGTTATATTCTTAATATTATTGTATAGACGAAATTTGGTAAAGGACTATGTCCGCTCCATTTCTCCAGAACAGCTTAAGATATGAAAGTTAACTTTATCAGATATCATAGATAATGACTTGTAGATGTCACCATGAATATTCTTTCCGTCGTTAATACTTCCGGTCGTCACAGAAATTGGATTAAAATGTCGATTTTTTCTATTTCTTCGTCTTTCTAACTTCTTTTTTCTGTAATATTCATAGGGTATGTAAAGGCTCCTCTTTGAAGATTTTACGTATTACAAGTTTCTTGATAGGATTAAGAAGGAATTAAATATCTTTAAATATCTTAGATTTTCCGAAAACGTAGGACCAACGTTTCTTAAACACTACAAAATATTGATTTTTCCCCCGTATATATAGTTTGCGGGGACTGCTCAGTGCTCATTCACGTAGGAAGTGGTGTAGAGTTAACACCTACCAGGTGATTGGGATAGGCCAGAAAAACCTTCCCGTTGCCATGGAAACGAGTTTATATTAAATAAAAACGGTTGTATATGATATGTGTGTGCATTTTATTCGCCCCTATTTTTTGTCAACTGTAGAAGACATTGCCATCTTTACCCCCCCACCCCTTTTCTCTTTTTCGCTTCTATGTTTTGCATTCTTTATGAAATGACCTTGACTTTCATATCACAAGCAACTCTTCTTGACGTTTTCAAAATTATAAGCCTTAATTCTTTCTACAAAATAATGCTACTTTACATGTTTATGTTCAAGATCCCCCCCCCCCCCCTTCCTCGAAGCAACCAGGTAGAATACACAGATATAAAATTCACAACTTATAAGGAACTTCTTAAGAGTTTTATTAATAAAATTCGGTTCCCCTGATGTGATTTGATATTTTGCTACCATTCATTCTTCTTCTGTTTTGTCTATAGAATTTATAATTATTTTATTTAGAATTAATTTATCTTTAGAAAGTAGTGATTGTCAGCTGCATTCATTAGCATTTCGCGTTTTCTTGTATATCTATTACTTGCATATTAATAATTTCATTAAATAATATTTAAAAGTATTAAAACTTCATTTCTATTAAATGTTATTCATTTGTAAATCCTTGGATCCGCTCCTGCAGGTGCGCGAAAGCCTCATCACTACTGTAAACAAATTATTCATCACGCCGAAAATGTTCATGATTCCGCTAAACTAAGAAAGTTTACACATAGTTTTTCATCTCATGAACAACCATCAGCCCTGTCCAATGCAGAAATGCTCGAATTGAAGGGGAAAATTCAGGAATTGTTTTGCGTCAGCCATGTTTTGACGTGAACCTTACACCGCATTCTGTTATATTCTTAATATTATTGTATAGACGAAATTTGGTAAAGGACTATGTCCGCTCCATTTCTCCAGAACAGCTTAAGATATGAAAGTTAACTTTATCAGATATCATAGATAATGACTTGTAGATGTCACCATGAATATTCTTTCCGTCGTTAATACTTCCGGTCGTCACAGAAATTGGATTAAAATGTCGATTTTTTCTATTTCTTCGTCTTTCTAACTTCTTTTTTCTGTAATATTCATAGGGTATGTAAAGGCTCCTCTTTGAAGATTTTACGTATTACAAGTTTCTTGATAGGATTAAGAAGGAATTAAATATCTTTAAATATCTTAGATTTTCCGAAAACGTAGGACCAACGTTTCTTAAACACTACAAAATATTGATTTTTCCCCCGTATATATAGTTTGCGGGGACTGCTCAGTGCTCATTCACGTAGGAAGTGGTGTAGAGTTAACACCTACCAGGTGATTGGGATAGGCCAGAAAAACCTTCCCGTTGCCATGGAAACGAGTTTATATTAAATAAAAACGGTTGTATATGATATGTGTGTGCATTTTATTCGCCCCTATTTTTTGTCAACTGTAGAAGACATTGCCATCTTTACCCCCCCACCCCTTTTCTCTTTTTCGCTTCTATGTTTTGCATTCTTTATGAAATGACCTTGACTTTCATATCACAAGCAACTCTTCTTGACGTTTTCAAAATTATAAGCCTTAATTCTTTCTACAAAATAATGCTACTTTACATGTTTATGTTCAAGATCCCCCCCCCCCCCCTTCCTCGAAGCAACCAGGTAGAATACACAGATATAAAATTCACAACTTATAAGGAACTTCTTAAGAGTTTTATTAATAAAATTCGGTTCCCCTGATGTGATTTGATATTTTGCTACCATTCATTCTTCTTCTGTTTTGTCTATAGAATTTATAATTATTTTATTTAGAATTAATTTATCTTTAGAAAGTAGTGATTGTCAGCTGCATTCATTAGCATTTCGCGTTTTCTTGTATATCTATTACTTGCATATTAATAATTTCATTAAATAATATTTAAAAGTATTAAAACTTCATTTCTATTAAATGTTATTCATTTGTAAATCCTTGGATCCGCTCCTGCAGGTGCGCGAAAGCCTCATCACTACTGTAAACAAATTATTCATCACGCCGAAAATGTTCATGATTCCGCTAAACTAAGAAAGTTTACACATAGTTTTTCATCTCATGAACAACCATCAGCCCTGTCCAATGCAGAAATGCTCGAATTGAAGGGGAAAATTCAGGAATTGTTTTGCGTCAGCCATGTTTTGACGTGAACCTTACACCGCATTCTGTTATATTCTTAATATTATTGTATAGACGAAATTTGGTAAAGGACTATGTCCGCTCCATTTCTCCAGAACAGCTTAAGATATGAAAGTTAACTTTATCAGATATCATAGATAATGACTTGTAGATGTCACCATGAATATTCTTTCCGTCGTTAATACTTCCGGTCGTCACAGAAATTGGATTAAAATGTCGATTTTTTCTATTTCTTCGTCTTTCTAACTTCTTTTTTCTGTAATATTCATAGGGTATGTAAAGGCTCCTCTTTGAAGATTTTACGTATTACAAGTTTCTTGATAGGATTAAGAAGGAATTAAATATCTTTAAATATCTTAGATTTTCCGAAAACGTAGGACCAACGTTTCTTAAACACTACAAAATATTGATTTTTCCCCCGTATATATAGTTTGCGGGGACTGCTCAGTGCTCATTCACGTAGGAAGTGGTGTA
Organism: Saccostrea echinata; assembly: GCF_033153115.1. NCBI lineage: Eukaryota > Metazoa > Mollusca > Bivalvia > Ostreida > Ostreidae > Saccostrea > Saccostrea echinata. The sequence goes on from NW_026889839.1 coordinate 7,907, forward strand.
GAGTTAACACCTACCAGGTGATTGGGATAGGCCAGAAAAACCTTCCCGTTGCCATGGAAACGAGTTTATATTAAATAAAAACGGTTGTATATGATATGTGTGTGCATTTTATTCGCCCCTATTTTTTGTCAACTGTAGAAGACATTGCCATCTTTACCCCCCCACCCCTTTTCTCTTTTTCGCTTCTATGTTTTGCATTCTTTATGAAATGACCTTGACTTTCATATCACAAGCAACTCTTCTTGACGTTTTCAAAATTATAAGCCTTAATTCTTTCTACAAAATAATGCTACTTTACATGTTTATGTTCAAGATCCCCCCCCCCCCCTTCCTCGAAGCAACCAGGTAGAATACACAGATATAAAATTCACAACTTATAAGGAACTTCTTAAGAGTTTTATTAATAAAATTCGGTTCCCCTGATGTGATTTGATATTTTGCTACCATTCATTCTTCTTCTGTTTTGTCTATAGAATTTATAATTATTTTATTTAGAATTAATTTATCTTTAGAAAGTAGTGATTGTCAGCTGCATTCATTAGCATTTCGCGTTTTCTTGTATATCTATTACTTGCATATTAATAATTTCATTAAATAATATTTAAAAGTATTAAAACTTCATTTCTATTAAATGTTATTCATTTGTAAATCCTTGGATCCGCTCCTGCAGGTGCGCGAAAGCCTCATCACTACTGTAAACAAATTATTCATCACGCCGAAAATGTTCATGATTCCGCTAAACTAAGAAAGTTTACACATAGTTTTTCATCTCATGAACAACCATCAGCCCTGTCCAATGCAGAAATGCTCGAATTGAAGGGGAAAATTCAGGAATTGTTTTGCGTCAGCCATGTTTTGACGTGAACCTTACACCGCATTCTGTTATATTCTTAATATTATTGTATAGACGAAATTTGGTAAAGGACTATGTCCGCTCCATTTCTCCAGAACAGCTTAAGATATGAAAGTTAACTTTATCAGATATCATAGATAATGACTTGTAGATGTCACCATGAATATTCTTTCCGTCGTTAATACTTCCGGTCGTCACAGAAATTGGATTAAAATGTCGATTTTTTCTATTTCTTCGTCTTTCTAACTTCTTTTTTCTGTAATATTCATAGGGTATGTAAAGGCTCCTCTTTGAAGATTTTACGTATTACAAGTTTCTTGATAGGATTAAGAAGGAATTAAATATCTTTAAATATCTTAGATTTTCCGAAAACGTAGGACCAACGTTTCTTAAACACTACAAAATATTGATTTTTCCCCCGTATATATAGTTTGCGGGGACTGCTCAGTGCTCATTCACGTAGGAAGTGGTGTAGAGTTAACACCTACCAGGTGATTGGGATAGGCCAGAAAAACCTTCCCGTTGCCATGGAAACGAGTTTATATTAAATAAAAACGGTTGTATATGATATGTGTGTGCATTTTATTCGCCCCTATTTTTTGTCAACTGTAGAAGACATTGCCATCTTTACCCCCCCACCCCTTTTCTCTTTTTCGCTTCTATGTTTTGCATTCTTTATGAAATGACCTTGACTTTCATATCACAAGCAACTCTTCTTGACGTTTTCAAAATTATAAGCCTTAATTCTTTCTACAAAATAATGCTACTTTACATGTTTATGTTCAAGATCCCCCCCCCCCCCCCCTTCCTCGAAGCAACCAGGTAGAATACACAGATATAAAATTCACAACTTATAAGGAACTTCTTAAGAGTTTTATTAATAAAATTCGGTTCCCCTGATGTGATTTGATATTTTGCTACCATTCATTCTTCTTCTGTTTTGTCTATAGAATTTATAATTATTTTATTTAGAATTAATTTATCTTTAGAAAGTAGTGATTGTCAGCTGCATTCATTAGCATTTCGCGTTTTCTTGTATATCTATTACTTGCATATTAATAATTTCATTAAATAATATTTAAAAGTATTAAAACTTCATTTCTATTAAATGTTATTCATTTGTAAATCCTTGGATCCGCTCCTGCAGGTGCGCGAAAGCCTCATCACTACTGTAAACAAATTATTCATCACGCCGAAAATGTTCATGATTCCGCTAAACTAAGAAAGTTTACACATAGTTTTTCATCTCATGAACAACCATCAGCCCTGTCCAATGCAGAAATGCTCGAATTGAAGGGGAAAATTCAGGAATTGTTTTGCGTCAGCCATGTTTTGACGTGAACCTTACACCGCATTCTGTTATATTCTTAATATTATTGTATAGACGAAATTTGGTAAAGGACTATGTCCGCTCCATTTCTCCAGAACAGCTTAAGATATGAAAGTTAACTTTATCAGATATCATAGATAATGACTTGTAGATGTCACCATGAATATTCTTTCCGTCGTTAATACTTCCGGTCGTCACAGAAATTGGATTAAAATGTCGATTTTTTCTATTTCTTCGTCTTTCTAACTTCTTTTTTCTGTAATATTCATAGGGTATGTAAAGGCTCCTCTTTGAAGATTTTACGTATTACAAGTTTCTTGATAGGATTAAGAAGGAATTAAATATCTTTAAATATCTTAGATTTTCCGAAAACGTAGGACCAACGTTTCTTAAACACTACAAAATATTGATTTTTCCCCCGTATATATAGTTTGCGGGGACTGCTCAGTGCTCATTCACGTAGGAAGTGGTGTAGAGTTAACACCTACCAGGTGATTGGGATAGGCCAGAAAAACCTTCCCGTTGCCATGGAAACGAGTTTATATTAAATAAAAACGGTTGTATATGATATGTGTGTGCATTTTATTCGCCCCTATTTTTTGTCAACTGTAGAAGACATTGCCATCTTTACCCCCCCACCCCTTTTCTCTTTTTCGCTTCTATGTTTTGCATTCTTTATGAAATGACCTTGACTTTCATATCACAAGCAACTCTTCTTGACGTTTTCAAAATTATAAGCCTTAATTCTTTCTACAAAATAATGCTACTTTACATGTTTATGTTCAAGATCCCCCCCCCCCCCTTCCTCGAAGCAACCAGGTAGAATACACAGATATAAAATTCACAACTTATAAGGAACTTCTTAAGAGTTTTATTAATAAAATTCGGTTCCCCTGATGTGATTTGATATTTTGCTACCATTCATTCTTCTTCTGTTTTGTCTATAGAATTTATAATTATTTTATTTAGAATTAATTTATCTTTAGAAAGTAGTGATTGTCAGCTGCATTCATTAGCATTTCGCGTTTTCTTGTATATCTATTACTTGCATATTAATAATTTCATTAAATAATATTTAAAAGTATTAAAACTTCATTTCTATTAAATGTTATTCATTTGTAAATCCTTGGATCCGCTCCTGCAGGTGCGCGAAAGCCTCATCACTACTGTAAACAAATTATTCATCACGCCGAAAATGTTCATGATTCCGCTAAACTAAGAAAGTTTACACATAGTTTTTCATCTCATGAACAACCATCAGCCCTGTCCAATGCAGAAATGCTCGAATTGAAGGGGAAAATTCAGGAATTGTTTTGCGTCAGCCATGTTTTGACGTGAACCTTACACCGCATTCTGTTATATTCTTAATATTATTGTATAGACGAAATTTGGTAAAGGACTATGTCCGCTCCATTTCTCCAGAACAGCTTAAGATATGAAAGTTAACTTTATCAGATATCATAGATAATGACTTGTAGATGTCACCATGAATATTCTTTCCGTCGTTAATACTTCCGGTCGTCACAGAAATTGGATTAAAATGTCGATTTTTTCTATTTCTTCGTCTTTCTAACTTCTTTTTTCTGTAATATTCATAGGGTATGTAAAGGCTCCTCTTTGAAGATTTTACGTATTACAAGTTTCTTGATAGGATTAAGAAGGAATTAAATATCTTTAAATATCTTAGATTTTCCGAAAACGTAGGACCAACGTTTCTTAAACACTACAAAATATTGATTTTTCCCCCGTATATATAGTTTGCGGGGACTGCTCAGTGCTCATTCACGTAGGAAGTGGTGTAGAGTTAACACCTACCAGGTGATTGGGATAGGCCAGAAAAACCTTCCCGTTGCCATGGAAACGAGTTTATATTAAATAAAAACGGTTGTATATGATATGTGTGTGCATTTTATTCGCCCCTATTTTTTGTCAACTGTAGAAGACATTGCCATCTTTACCCCCCCACCCCTTTTCTCTTTTTCGCTTCTATGTTTTGCATTCTTTATGAAATGACCTTGACTTTCATATCACAAGCAACTCTTCTTGACGTTTTCAAAATTATAAGCCTTAATTCTTTCTACAAAATAATGCTACTTTACATGTTTATGTTCAAGATCCCCCCCCCCCCCCCTTCCTCGAAGCAACCAGGTAGAATACACAGATATAAAATTCACAACTTATAAGGAACTTCTTAAGAGTTTTATTAATAAAATTCGGTTCCCCTGATGTGATTTGATATTTTGCTACCATTCATTCTTCTTCTGTTTTGTCTATAGAATTTATAATTATTTTATTTAGAATTAATTTATCTTTAGAAAGTAGTGATTGTCAGCTGCATTCATTAGCATTTCGCGTTTTCTTGTATATCTATTACTTGCATATTAATAATTTCATTAAATAATATTTAAAAGTATTAAAACTTCATTTCTATTAAATGTTATTCATTTGTAAATCCTTGGATCCGCTCCTGCAGGTGCGCGAAAGCCTCATCACTACTGTAAACAAATTATTCATCACGCCGAAAATGTTCATGATTCCGCTAAACTAAGAAAGTTTACACATAGTTTTTCATCTCATGAACAACCATCAGCCCTGTCCAATGCAGAAATGCTCGAATTGAAGGGGAAAATTCAGGAATTGTTTTGCGTCAGCCATGTTTTGACGTGAACCTTACACCGCATTCTGTTATATTCTTAATATTATTGTATAGACGAAATTTGGTAAAGGACTATGTCCGCTCCATTTCTCCAGAACAGCTTAAGATATGAAAGTTAACTTTATCAGATATCATAGATAATGACTTGTAGATGTCACCATGAATATTCTTTCCGTCGTTAATACTTCCGGTCGTCACAGAAATTGGATTAAAATGTCGATTTTTTCTATTTCTTCGTCTTTCTAACTTCTTTTTTCTGTAATATTCATAGGGTATGTAAAGGCTCCTCTTTGAAGATTTTACGTATTACAAGTTTCTTGATAGGATTAAGAAGGAATTAAATATCTTTAAATATCTTAGATTTTCCGAAAACGTAGGACCAACGTTTCTTAAACACTACAAAATATTGATTTTTCCCCCGTATATATAGTTTGCGGGGACTGCTCAGTGCTCATTCACGTAGGAAGTGGTGTAGAGTTAACACCTACCAGGTGATTGGGATAGGCCAGAAAAACCTTCCCGTTGCCATGGAAACGAGTTTATATTAAATAAAAACGGTTGTATATGATATGTGTGTGCATTTTATTCGCCCCTATTTTTTGTCAACTGTAGAAGACATTGCCATCTTTACCCCCCCCCCCCCCCCACCCCTTTTCTCTTTTTCGCTTCTATGTTTTGCATTCTTTATGAAATGACCTTGACTTTCATATCACAAGCAACTCTTCTTGACGTTTTCAAAATTATAAGCCTTAATTCTTTCTACAAAATAATGCTACTTTACATGTTTATGTTCAAGATCCCCCCCCCCCCTTCCTCGAAGCAACCAGGTAGAATACACAGATATAAAATTCACAACTTATAAGGAACTTCTTAAGAGTTTTATTAATAAAATTCGGTTCCCCTGATGTGATTTGATATTTTGCTACCATTCATTCTTCTTCTGTTTTGTCTATAGAATTTATAATTATTTTATTTAGAATTAATTTATCTTTAGAAAGTAGTGATTGTCAGCTGCATTCATTAGCATTTCGCGTTTTCTTGTATATCTATTACTTGCATATTAATAATTTCATTAAATAATATTTAAAAGTATTAAAACTTCATTTCTATTAAATGTTATTCATTTGTAAATCCTTGGATCCGCTCCTGCAGGTGCGCGAAAGCCTCATCACTACTGTAAACAAATTATTCATCACGCCGAAAATGTTCATGATTCCGCTAAACTAAGAAAGTTTACACATAGTTTTTCATCTCATGAACAACCATCAGCCCTGTCCAATGCAGAAATGCTCGAATTGAAGGGGAAAATTCAGGAATTGTTTTGCGTCAGCCATGTTTTGACGTGAACCTTACACCGCATTCTGTTATATTCTTAATATTATTGTATAGACGAAATTTGGTAAAGGACTATGTCCGCTCCATTTCTCCAGAACAGCTTAAGATATGAAAGTTAACTTTATCAGATATCATAGATAATGACTTGTAGATGTCACCATGAATATTCTTTCCGTCGTTAATACTTCCGGTCGTCACAGAAATTGGATTAAAATGTCGATTTTTTCTATTTCTTCGTCTTTCTAACTTCTTTTTTCTGTAATATTCATAGGGTATGTAAAGGCTCCTCTTTGAAGATTTTACGTATTACAAGTTTCTTGATAGGATTAAGAAGGAATTAAATATCTTTAAATATCTTAGATTTTCCGAAAACGTAGGACCAACGTTTCTTAAACACTACAAAATATTGATTTTTCCCCCGTATATATAGTTTGCGGGGACTGCTCAGTGCTCATTCACGTAGGAAGTGGTGTAGAGTTAACACCTACCAGGTGATTGGGATAGGCCAGAAAAACCTTCCCGTTGCCATGGAAACGAGTTTATATTAAATAAAAACGGTTGTATATGATATGTGTGTGCATTTTATTCGCCCCTATTTTTTGTCAACTGTAGAAGACATTGCCATCTTTACCCCCCCCACCCCTTTTCTCTTTTTCGCTTCTATGTTTTGCATTCTTTATGAAATGACCTTGACTTTCATATCACAAGCAACTCTTCTTGACGTTTTCAAAATTATAAGCCTTAATTCTTTCTACAAAATAATGCTACTTTACATGTTTATGTTCAAGATCCCCCCCCCCCTTCCTCGAAGCAACCAGGTAGAATACACAGATATAAAATTCACAACTTATAAGGAACTTCTTAAGAGTTTTATTAATAAAATTCGGTTCCCCTGATGTGATTTGATATTTTGCTACCATTCATTCTTCTTCTGTTTTGTCTATAGAATTTATAATTATTTTATTTAGAATTAATTTATCTTTAGAAAGTAGTGATTGTCAGCTGCATTCATTAGCATTTCGCGTTTTCTTGTATATCTATTACTTGCATATTAATAATTTCATTAAATAATATTTAAAAGTATTAAAACTTCATTTCTATTAAATGTTATTCATTTGTAAATCCTTGGATCCGCTCCTGCAGGTGCGCGAAAGCCTCATCACTACTGTAAACAAATTATTCATCACGCCGAAAATGTTCATGATTCCGCTAAACTAAGAAAGTTTACACATAGTTTTTCATCTCATGAACAACCATCAGCCCTGTCCAATGCAGAAATGCTCGAATTGAAGGGGAAAATTCAGGAATTGTTTTGCGTCAGCCATGTTTTGACGTGAACCTTACACCGCATTCTGTTATATTCTTAATATTATTGTATAGACGAAATTTGGTAAAGGACTATGTCCGCTCCATTTCTCCAGAACAGCTTAAGATATGAAAGTTAACTTTATCAGATATCATAGATAATGACTTGTAGATGTCACCATGAATATTCTTTCCGTCGTTAATACTTCCGGTCGTCACAGAAATTGGATTAAAATGTCGATTTTTTCTATTTCTTCGTCTTTCTAACTTCTTTTTTCTGTAATATTCATAGGGTATGTAAAGGCTCCTCTTTGAAGATTTTACGTATTACAAGTTTCTTGATAGGATTAAGAAGGAATTAAATATCTTTAAATATCTTAGATTTTCCGAAAACGTAGGACCAACGTTTCTTAAACACTACAAAATATTGATTTTTCCCCCGTATATATAGTTTGCGGGGACTGCTCAGTGCTCATTCACGTAGGAAGTGGTGTAGAGTTAACACCTACCAGGTGATTGGGATAGGCCAGAAAAACCTTCCCGTTGCCATGGAAACGAGTTTATATTAAATAAAAACGGTTGTATATGATATGTGTGTGCATTTTATTCGCCCCTATTTTTTGTCAACTGTAGAAGACATTGCCATCTTTACCCCCCCACCCCTTTTCTCTTTTTCGCTTCTATGTTTTGCATTCTTTATGAAATGACCTTGACTTTCATATCACAAGCAACTCTTCTTGACGTTTTCAAAATTATAAGCCTTAATTCTTTCTACAAAATAATGCTACTTTACATGTTTATGTTCAAGATCCCCCCCCCCCCTTCCTCGAAGCAACCAGGTAGAATACACAGATATAAAATTCACAACTTATAAGGAACTTCTTAAGAGTTTTATTAATAAAATTCGGTTCCCCTGATGTGATTTGATATTTTGCTACCATTCATTCTTCTTCTGTTTTGTCTATAGAATTTATAATTATTTTATTTAGAATTAATTTATCTTTAGAAAGTAGTGATTGTCAGCTGCATTCATTAGCATTTCGCGTTTTCTTGTATATCTATTACTTGCATATTAATAATTTCATTAAATAATATTTAAAAGTATTAAAACTTCATTTCTATTAAATGTTATTCATTTGTAAATCCTTGGATCCGCTCCTGCAGGTGCGCGAAAGCCTCATCACTACTGTAAACAAATTATTCATCACGCCGAAAATGTTCATGATTCCGCTAAACTAAGAAAGTTTACACATAGTTTTTCATCTCATGAACAACCATCAGCCCTGTCCAATGCAGAAATGCTCGAATTGAAGGGGAAAATTCAGGAATTGTTTTGCGTCAGCCATGTTTTGACGTGAACCTTACACCGCATTCTGTTATATTCTTAATATTATTGTATAGACGAAATTTGGTAAAGGACTATGTCCGCTCCATTTCTCCAGAACAGCTTAAGATATGAAAGTTAACTTTATCAGATATCATAGATAATGACTTGTAGATGTCACCATGAATATTCTTTCCGTCGTTAATACTTCCGGTCGTCACAGAAATTGGATTAAAATGTCGATTTTTTCTATTTCTTCGTCTTTCTAACTTCTTTTTTCTGTAATATTCATAGGGTATGTAAAGGCCCCTCTTTGAAGATTTTACGTATTACAAGTTTCTTGATAGGATTAAGAAGGAATTAAATATCTTTAAATATCTTAGATTTTCCGAAAACGTAGGACCAACGTTTCTTAAACACTACAAAATATTGATTTTTCCCCCGTATATATAGTTTGCGGGGACTGCTCAGTGCTCATTCACGTAGGAAGTGGTGTAGAGTTAACACCTACCAGGTGATTGGGATAGGCCAGAAAAACCTTCCCGTTGCCATGGAAACGAGTTTATATTAAATAAAAACGGTTGTATATGATATGTGTGTGCATTTTATTCGCCCCTATTTTTTGTCAACTGTAGAAGACATTGCCATCTTTACCCCCCCACCCCTTTTCTCTTTTTCGCTTCTATGTTTTGCATTCTTTATGAAATGACCTTGACTTTCATATCACAAGCAACTCTTCTTGACGTTTTCAAAATTATAAGCCTTAATTCTTTCTACAAAATAATGCTACTTTACATGTTTATGTTCAAGATCCCCCCCCCCCCCCTTCCTCGAAGCAACCAGGTAGAATACACAGATATAAAATTCACAACTTATAAGGAACTTCTTAAGAGTTTTATTAATAAAATTCGGTTCCCCTGATGTGATTTGATATTTTGCTACCATTCATTCTTCTTCTGTTTTGTCTATAGAATTTATAATTATTTTATTTAGAATTAATTTATCTTTAGAAAGTAGTGATTGTCAGCTGCATTCATTAGCATTTCGCGTTTTCTTGTATATCTATTACTTGCATATTAATAATTTCATTAAATAATATTTAAAAGTATTAAAACTTCATTTCTATTAAATGTTATTCATTTGTAAATCCTTGGATCCGCTCCTGCAGGTGCGCGAAAGCCTCATCACTACTGTAAACAAATTATTCATCACGCCGAAAATGTTCATGATTCCGCTAAACTAAGAAAGTTTACACATAGTTTTTCATCTCATGAACAACCATCAGCCCTGTCCAATGCAGAAATGCTCGAATTGAAGGGGAAAATTCAGGAATTGTTTTGCGTCAGCCATGTTTTGACGTGAACCTTACACCGCATTCTGTTATATTCTTAATATTATTGTATAGACGAAATTTGGTAAAGGACTATGTCCGCTCCATTTCTCCAGAACAGCTTAAGATATGAAAGTTAACTTTATCAGATATCATAGATAATGACTTGTAGATGTCACCATGAATATTCTTTCCGTCGTTAATACTTCCGGTCGTCACAGAAATTGGATTAAAATGTCGATTTTTTCTATTTCTTCGTCTTTCTAACTTCTTTTTTCTGTAATATTCATAGGGTATGTAAAGGCCCCTCTTTGAAGATTTTACGTATTACAAGTTTCTTGATAGGATTAAGAAGGAATTAAATATCTTTAAATATCTTAGATTTTCCGAAAACGTAGGACCAACGTTTCTTAAACACTACAAAATATTGATTTTTCCCCCGTATATATAGTTTGCGGGGACTGCTCAGTGCTCATTCACGTAGGAAGTGGTGTAGAGTTAACACCTACCAGGTGATTGGGATAGGCCAGAAAAACCTTCCCGTTGCCATGGAAACGAGTTTATATTAAATAAAAACGGTTGTATATGATATGTGTGTGCATTTTATTCGCCCCTATTTTTTGTCAACTGTAGAAGACATTGCCATCTTTACCCCCCCACCCCTTTTCTCTTTTTCGCTTCTATGTTTTGCATTCTTTATGAAATGACCTTGACTTTCATATCACAAGCAACTCTTCTTGACGTTTTCAAAATTATAAGCCTTAATTCTTTCTACAAAATAATGCTACTTTACATGTTTATGTTCAAGATCCCCCCCCCCCCCCTTCCTCGAAGCAACCAGGTAGAATACACAGATATAAAATTCACAACTTATAAGGAACTTCTTAAGAGTTTTATTAATAAAATTCGGTTCCCCTGATGTGATTTGATATTTTGCTACCATTCATTCTTCTTCTGTTTTGTCTATAGAATTTATAATTATTTTATTTAGAATTAATTTATCTTTAGAAAGTAGTGATTGTCAGCTGCATTCATTAGCATTTCGCGTTTTCTTGTATATCTATTACTTGCATATTAATAATTTCATTAAATAATATTTAAAAGTATTAAAACTTCATTTCTATTAAATGTTATTCATTTGTAAATCCTTGGATCCGCTCCTGCAGGTGCGCGAAAGCCTCATCACTACTGTAAACAAATTATTCATCACGCCGAAAATGTTCATGATTCCGCTAAACTAAGAAAGTTTACACATAGTTTTTCATCTCATGAACAACCATCAGCCCTGTCCAATGCAGAAATGCTCGAATTGAAGGGGAAAATTCAGGAATTGTTTTGCGTCAGCCATGTTTTGACGTGAACCTTACACCGCATTCTGTTATTAAGGTCTTCCGTTTCAGACGGAAGACCTTATAGTGATTCTACTGTTTCTTTTTATTATTATTTTTTTTTTCCCCTTTTCTTGTCGGAGCGTTTTCTCAGAGATGGCTGGACGGATTTTCTTGAAATTTTCAGGGATGATAGAGAATGAAAATACCCCTAGGCGTTTTTTTCATTTTTTCAAAATTCACTTCCGGTCGTCAGATATGTCCGATTTCCGTTTTTTTCAAAAATATTTTGTCCCAGTCATATCTCAGAAAAGGTAAGAGATTAAGACACCAAACCTATACGGTTAATAGATCTTGAGGAGTAGGCAAAACCATTTGGGTTAAGAGCGTCAGCCGTCACTTCCGGTCGTCACAGGAAGTGATCAAAGAAATCGAAATTTTCAACTTTTCTTTTTTGATTTTTTTCTTTCATTACATTGTTGCATCTTATTTGTAGATTCGAAATATGTTAGTCTTACCGGAACCAAAAACGTCAACTTCCGGCTATAAGTGAAAAACTGCATAATTTGAGTATTTTACTTTCCCATAAATATTTTTTATACATAATGTATTTGAACTGATTTTTGAATATGTTATCAAGACTGCAAATGTCTAGAGTAACGTCAAATATCTTTGTAAAATTCACTTCCGGTCGCGCGTTTAAATGTCCGCAAAATGAGAACTTGTCCGAGTGAGATCTCAGAAACGGTAAGAGATTTAGACACCAAACTGATAAGAGTATTAAACCTTGAGAAGTAGACAAAACAATTTGGCTTAAGAGCGTCAGTCGTCACTTCCGGTCGTCACAGGAAGTGATCAAAGAAATCGAAAATTTCAAATTTTCTCTTTTGAAATAAGACTTGCATCATATAATTGTATCTTTTTCACAGTTACGAGATGTCTTGGTTCCACCGGAAACAAAAAACGACAACTTTCGGTTTTAAGAGAAAAACTACATAATAGGGGTTTTGAATTTCCCCCAACATATCGCTTATAGATAGAGTTCTTTAAATGATTTTTATATATGTTATTGAGACTGCAGTTGTCTAGATTGACATGAAATATCTTAATAAAATTCACTTCCGGTCGCGTGTTTTCTTGTCCACAAAATGAAAAGTTATTTCAGCGAGATCTCGGAAACGGCATGAAAGTAAAACACCAAACTTGTAGGAGTAATAAAACTTGGTGAGAAGGCAAAACACATAGGGTTAAAAGCGTCAGCCGTCATTTCCGGTCATCACAGGAAGTGATCGAAGAAATCGAAAATTTCAACTTTTCTTTTTAAAATTAAAATTTTCATCACTTTATTGCTTCCCTTTCGCTGTTTTAAAATATGTTAAATTCCACCGGAAAAAAACTTTAAACTTCCGGTTTTAAAAGATAAACTACGTTATTTCGTGGTTTAGCTTTCTCATAAATATCACTTATAGATAAGTAATTGAAATGTTTTTTTTTTTTTTTTTTTTTTTTTTTTTTTTTTTACATATGCTGTAGATACTGCAAAAGTCAAGAGAAAATTCAGAGATTTTTATTCAGTTCACTTCCGGTCGTGTGTTTTCTTGTCCTCAAAATTAGAATTTGTTCTCACAATTGTTCGGCAACAGTAAAAGACTGAACTCTAAAACTTTCAGGACTTATAGTCAGTCATCAGTTCATTTGCTTGGTGTAAAAATCGTGTGTCGTCATTACTTCCGGTCGTGAGAGGAAACGAAGCAAAAAAGTATATTTTAAGTTATTTGGTTTCTACATAAGTTTTAGGCTAATACCGACGTTGGAAAAGACATGTTCATGCAAACAGGAAGTCGTATAACGGAAGACCTTCTCATTACTAGTAATGAGTTTCTAGTATTCTTAATATTATTGTATAGACGAAATTTTGTAAAGGACTTTGTCCGCTCCATTTCTCCAGAACAGCTTAAGATATGAAAGTTAAATCTGTCAGATTTCATAGATAATGACTTGTGGATGTCACCATGAATATTCTTTTCGTCGTCAATACTTCCGGTCGTCACAGAAATTGGATTAAAATGTCGATTTTTTCAATTTCTTCGTCTTTCTAACTTCTTTTTTCTGTAATATTCATAGGGTACGTAAAGGCCCCTCTTTGAAGATTTCACGTATTACCAGTTTCTTGATAGGATTAAGAAGGAATTAAATATCTTTAAATATCTTAGAATTTCTGAAAACGTAGGACCAACGTATCTCAAAACACTGCAAAATATTGATTTTTTCCCCGTATATATAGTTTGCGGGGACTGCTCAGCGTTCATTCACGTAGGACGCGGTGTAGAGGTAACACCTACCTGGTGATTGGGATAGGCCAGAAAAACCTTCCTGTTGCCATGGAAACGAGTTTATATTAAATAAAAACGGTTGTATATGATATGTGTGTGCATTTTATTCGCCTCTCTTTTTTTGTCAACTGTAGAAGACGTCATATTTAAACCCCCCCCCCATTTTCTCTTTTTCGCTTTTATGTTTTGGATTATTTATAAAATGACCTTGAACTTCATATCACAAGCAACTCTTCTTGACGTTTTCAAAATTATAAGCCTTAATTCTTTCTATAAAATAATGGTAATTTACATGTTTATGTTCAAGACCCCCCCCCCCTTCCTCGAAGCAACCAGGTAGAATACACAGATATAAAATTCACAACTTATACGGAACTTCTTAAGAGTTTCATTAATAAAATTCAGTTCCCCTGATGTGATTTAATATTTTGCTACCATTCATTCTTCTTCTGTTTTGTCTATAGAATTTATAATTATTTTATTTAGAATTAATTTATCTTTACTAAGTAGTGATTGTCAGCTGCATTCATTAGCATTTCACGTTTTCTTGTATACCTATCACTTGCATATTAATAATTTCATTAAATACTATTTAAAAGTATTAAAACTTCATTTCTATTAAATTTTATTCATTTGTATATCCTTGGATCCGCTCCTGCAGGTGCGCGAAAGCCTCATCACTACTGTAAACAAATTATTCATCACGCCGAAAATGTTCATGATTCCGCTAAACTAAGAAAGTTTACACATAGTTTATCATCTCATAAACAACCATCAGCCCTGTCCAATGCAGAAATGCTCGAATTGAAGGGGAAAATTCAGGAATTGTTTTGCGTCAGCCATGTTTTGACGTGAACCTTACACGGCATTCTGTTATTAAGGTCTTCCGTTTCAGACGGAAGACCTTATAGTGATTCTACTGTTTCTTCTTTTTCTTTTTATTAAGGTCTTCCGTTTCAGACGGAAGACCTTATAGTGATTCTACTGTTTCTTTTTAAGGTCTTCCGTTTCAGACGGAAGACCTTATAGTGATTCTACTGTTTCTTTTTATTATTATTTTTTTTTTCCCCTTTTCTTGTCGGAGCGTTTTCTCAGAGATGGCTGGACGGATTTTCTTGAAATTTTCAGGGATGATAGAGAATGAAAATACCCCTAGGCGTTTTTTTCATTTTTTCAAAATTCACTTCCGGTCGTCAGATATGTCCGATTTCCGTTTTTTTCAAAAATATTTTGTCCCAGTCATATCTCAGAAAAGGTAAGAGATTAAGACACCAAACCTATACGGTTAATAGATCTTGAGGAGTAGGCAAAACCATTTGGGTTAAGAGCGTCAGCCGTCACTTCCGGTCGTCACAGGAAGTGATCAAAGAAATCGAAATTTTCAACTTTTCTTTTTTGATTTTTTTCTTTCATTACATTGTTGCATCTTATTTGTAGATTCGAAATATGTTAGTCTTACCGGAACCAAAAACGTCAACTTCCGGCTATAAGTGAAAAACTGCATAATTTGAGTATTTTACTTTCCCATAAATATTTTTTATACATAATGTATTTGAACTGATTTTTGAATATGTTATCAAGACTGCAAATGTCTAGAGTAACGTCAAATATCTTTGTAAAATTCACTTCCGGTCGCGCGTTTAAATGTCCGCAAAATGAGAACTTGTCCGAGTGAGATCTCAGAAACGGTAAGAGATTTAGACACCAAACTGATAAGAGTATTAAACCTTGAGAAGTAGACAAAACAATTTGGCTTAAGAGCGTCAGTCGTCACTTCCGGTCGTCACAGGAAGTGATCAAAGAAATCGAAAATTTCAAATTTTCTCTTTTGAAATAAGACTTGCATCATATAATTGTATCTTTTTCACAGTTACGAGATGTCTTGGTTCCACCGGAAACAAAAAACGACAACTTTCGGTTTTAAGAGAAAAACTACATAATAGGGGTTTTGAATTTCCCCCAACATATCGCTTATAGATAGAGTTCTTTAAATGATTTTTATATATGTTATTGAGACTGCAGTTGTCTAGATTGACATGAAATATCTTAATAAAATTCACTTCCGGTCGCGTGTTTTCTTGTCCACAAAATGAAAAGTTATTTCAGCGAGATCTCGGAAACGGCATGAAAGTAAAACACCAAACTTGTAGGAGTAATAAAACTTGGTGAGAAGGCAAAACACATAGGGTTAAAAGCGTCAGCCGTCATTTCCGGTCATCACAGGAAATGATCGAAGAAATCGAAAATTTCAACTTTTCTTTTTAAAATTAAAATTTTCATCACTTTATTGCTTCCCTTTCGCTGTTTTAAAATATGTTAAATTCCACCGGAAAAAAACTTTAAACTTCCGGTTTTAAAAGATAAACTACGTTATTTCGTGGTTTAGCTTTCTCATAAATATCACTTATAGATAAGTAATTGAAATGTTTTTTTTTTTTTTTTTTTTTTTTTTTTTTTTACATATGCTGTAGATACTGCAAAAGTCAAGAGAAAATTCAGAGATTTTTATTCAGTTCACTTCCGGTCGTGTGTTTTCTTGTCCTCAAAATTAGAATTTGTTCTCACAATTGTTCGGCAACAGTAAAAGACTGAACTCTAAAACTTTCAGGACTTATAGTCAGTCATCAGTTCATTTGCTTGGTGTAAAAATCGTGTGTCGTCATTACTTCCGGTCGTGAGAGGAAACGAAGCAAAAAAGTATATTTTAAGTTATTTGGTTTCTACATAAGTTTTAGGCTAATACCGACGTTGGAAAAGACATGTTCATGCAAACAGGAAGTCGTATAACGGAAGACCTTCTCATTACTAGTAATGAGTTTCTAGTATTCTTAATATTATTGTATAGACGAAATTTGGTAAAGGACTATGTCCGCTCCATTTCTCCAGAACAGCTTAAGATATGAAAGTTAACTTTATCAGATATCATAGATAATGACTTGTAGATGTCACCATGAATATTCTTTCCGTCGTTAATACTTCCGGTCGTCACAGAAATTGGATTAAAATGTCGATTTTTTCTATTTCTTCGTCTTTCTAACTTCTTTTTTCTGTAATATTCATAGGGTATGTAAAGGCCCCTCTTTGAAGATTTTACGTATTACAAGTTTCTTGATAGGATTAAGAAGGAATTAAATATCTTTAAATATCTTAGATTTTCCGAAAACGTAGGACCAACGTTTCTTAAACACTACAAAATATTGATTTTTCCCCCGTATATATAGTTTGCGGGGACTGCTCAGTGCTCATTCACGTAGGAAGTGGTGTAGAGTTAACACCTACCAGGTGATTGGGATAGGCCAGAAAAACCTTCCCGTTGCCATGGAAACGAGTTTATATTAAATAAAAACGGTTGTATATGATATGTGTGTGCATTTTATTCGCCCCTATTTTTTGTCAACTGTAGAAGACATTGCCATCTTTACCCCCCCCCCACCCCTTTTCTCTTTTTCGCTTCTATGTTTTGCATTCTTTATGAAATGACCTTGAATTTCATATCACAAGCAACTCTTCTTGACGTTTTCAAAATTATAAGCCTTAATTCTTTCTACAAAATAATGCTACTTTACATGTTTATGTTCAAGATCCCCCCCCCCTTCCTCGAAGCAACCAGGTAGAATACACAGATATAAAATTCACAACTTATAAGGAACTTCTTAAGAGTTTTATTAATAAAATTCGGTTCCCCTGATGTGATTTGATATTTTGCTACCATTCATTCTTCTTCTGTTTTGTCTATAGAATTTATAATTATTTTATTTAGAATTAATTTATCTTTAGAAAGTAGTGATTGTCAGCTGCATTCATTAGCATTTCGCGTTTTCTTGTATATCTATTACTTGCATATTAATAATTTCATTAAATAATATTTAAAAGTATTAAAACTTCATTTCTATTAAGTACCAGTCCGCGTAAAAATCAGACAAAAGTAATATTTAAGTGATTCACTGAGGTTCTCAGAATTCGATGATTTTCCACACATAGATTTCTCTTGCACTATGATCCATGAATGCAAAAGGAAAAATCTTTTGGATGATGGTTACTATGGAAACCTGGTCAAAGTAATTTCCTTAGCAACCAGCCAATTTTTCCATGTGAAAGGCCAAAAAATCACTTATTTTTAAAGCCTGAAATTATATATAAAAACTTTAACAATTATTCTTATTTACTGGTATGATAAAGACACACACTTTAGGTGTTTAAACAAAACAAGACATTGATATTTTATTCAAAGGTAGTACTGTGGTAGGCATTAGAAGATATACATGTTTTTGCATTTTTGCTGACTCAGCATTTTCCTCGATTTTGGCAATATTGAAAGTCAATTTAAAATTAATACCAAGCTAATACAGCTGTTGTGTTTATTTCACATAAAAAGGGAGGACTCCCTCTTTAAGACTCTAACTTTGAAAATGCGGGTTTTTTGAAAAATCCTATCCGTTGCTTAGCAACAAAGTTGGATGTTTTGATAATGAAAAAGTGAAAAATGGTAAAGAGTTGAGTCAAAAATCTTATAAATTGTTATCTTTTAGTTGTAGATACAATTTTTAAAGAAATAGAAAATAACTCTCATTTATTTAAAAAATGAATCAATAATTTATATTTATTTATCTCCATGGCAACAGAAAATTTTCCATAGCAACAATGCAAAAAGGATTATTTTTGGCATTTTTGTATAGAATTATAATAGATACGTCAAATAGATAATTTTTCTTTAAAATACAATTTGGCTAAACTGTCAATTTAATATGGGTTTAAAAAAGTATTTTTGTACTTTATTAACCCATGGCAACAAATCTGAACATTTATCAACCACTTTTGTACCCACAATATCTTTTTACATTCAGTCATTTTTGAGGCTAAATTTTAAGGGCTGAAATGAGATTTTCAACAAAAAACATTCTAAATGAAAAATAAATAGCTTAAGATACAATATTATTATGTATCAAAAAGTTTGTATGGATGACAAGATTCCATAATCAAATAATACTTGGGTTGCCATGGCAACATGATGCACAATGTCCAGAAAGCAAATTATCTGTGACCAAAATATTTTATTTGAAATTTTGGCTTTCATTATTCATACCTTTTGCTTGCATTGAAATAAGCAAAACACTCGGGAAACTTTAACATTCATAATTTAAGAAACTGTATGTTTTTATGGTTACCATGGATACGCTTTGAAGTTAGTGTTGCTTAGCAACTGTGTAATATAACCAAATATTGAAATTTTCTAATGTTTGGGGAGAAAAACTTATTTTAATTGAGATTAATTCATCATTTTAAAATAATTAATTAAAAAATACTACAGCATTACATTCTAGAAACTTCAGTGGTGTATGAATGCTTTTCTGATTACATTTTGTTTGGTACCTGCCTGTCTGTTTGTCAGTAAACTTTTCACATTTGTAACTTCTTAAGAACCATTGTACCCAAACTTCCCAAAAAGTATCACTGGTTAAAGGATAATCAAGTTTGGTAAAATGAAGGGCCACACCCTCTTTAAGGGCGAGATAATAAAAATGAATGAAAATTTTATGTCATCATTTAAGGACCCTCTTTACACTGCACCCTAATTTCAGGGTACTTTTGTTTAGTTAGACTGACCCACCATTTGACATAAAATAGAATAATTTGTAATCTGCACTATATGTCATAATTTAAAATAAGTATTCGAAACATTATATTAGACTTAGATAGAGAAGCTGAAGACTTTACAATGTGTATGTACATGTATTCTGTATTTGAGTAAATAAAAGCGATTTTCGTTTTCGTTACTTCATTGTTTTTGAAGATTTTTCCTAGATAAAAAAAGAAAAAGGCACACTCCCTATATCAAAAATTAATTAGTTGATTTCAAATATCCATCTTTACGGTATATTAATTTCTCAAAGTCCAAAAAACATTTTTCATCAGTGTAAAGAGCGTCCTTAAAATTCTTCTCAAGAACCACTAAGCCAGCTAGAATATACGAAACTTATATGGACGCATCCTTGGGTAGTGTATATTCAAATAAAATTGTTTAAAAAAGACTCCGAGGGAGGGGGTTGGGGGTAGGATGAGGCCTTACTATACGATCAAAGATTAATATGGAAATATATAGGAAAGGATCTTCTCATGAACCACTTAATAACTTAAGAGATATCTGAGGACAAAACTTCAGATGGTCCTAAGACAGATCTTATAAGATAGACCCAGAAGCTCCCTTAGGAATGGGCTTACTTGGATATACTTAAGAGATTCTTAAGATAATTCTAAAATGTAACATCGCAGACTATGTTTATATAACAAAGAAATATATTTAACATTTAATTAAAAATACAGAGTCATATGATAAATGTCTATTATTTTTTGGCTCACCTGAGCCGTCTTCTTAAGAACCACTAGGCCAATTTCAACCAAACTTGCCACAAAGCATCCTTGGGTAAATGGGATTTAAGTTTGTTCACAGGAATTGCCATGCCCTCTTTCAAGGGGAGATAATCAAGAATTCGTGAAAATTTGGTGGCATCTTTTCAAAATCTTGATCTCAAAGAACCACTGGATAAGGAAAAATGAAAATGTGAAGTCTTCATTACGTATTCTAAATTCAAGATTGTCCATATCATAATCACCAGGGGTAGGGCAGGGCCACAAGAAGGGGTCAAAGTTTTACGTATGAATGTAGAGTAACTGTCTTTAAAAGTCTTCTTCTCGAGAACAGCAAAACCATGATTAGTCATAAAAGTATCCTCAGGTAGTGTAGATTCAATTTTATTCCAATCATTACTCCTGTGGGTAGGGCAGGGCCACAACAGGGGGTAAAAGTTTACTATAGGAATATATAGGAAATACATGTACATGAATCTTAAAAAAATCTTCTCAAGAACAACTAAGCCATTATTAGACATATTGATAGAGAAGTATCCTCAGGTAGTGTAGATTCAAATTTCTTCAAAAAATGACCCATTGGGGTGGGGCGCAGACACAACAGGGGCCCAAAGTTTTACATAGGAATATATAGGAAATATCTTAAATTTTTTTCTTCTTTAGAACAGCAATGCCATTATTAGTCATATTAATACAGAAGTCTCCTTACATAGTGTAGATTTAATGACATCCAAGGGTAGTTCAGGGCCACAAAAGGGGGTCAAATTTTTACTTAAGAATATATAGGGAAAAAGTATTTAGGCCAAATAAAAAATATGTGTGGTTCCGGTTACCCGACCGTCCCTATTTTATACCCCCGACCCTAAACTTTTTTCCGGCAATTTTTATATTTTTTCCAGAATTTTCCCCGATTTCCATCATGGGCTCCAGTATTAGTTTTAGTTTCAGCAATGATGGCCTCCTTGCAAAACATTTCAACAAGCAAGTTTTTAAAAGTGTTAAATCCAAAGCAATCTAGCATGTAGGTGTCCCCTACCAATGTTGACCAGTATATTATAATGCCACATCTAAATGCCACTTGCAAAGCAGTGATAGGTATTATTTAGAAAAATTAAGAAAATCATTTTGTAAAAAAAAAAAAATAAATAAAAATCCCTACCTACCTACCCTAATTTTTTTGGAGATGTAACTGGAACCACACATATTTTTTTGTTTGGCCTTAAAATTCTTCCCCTCAGAAACAACAAAACCATGATTACTAATATTGAAATGGAAGCATCCTGAGGTAGTGTAAATTTAAGTTTGTCGCCCATAAACTTTTCGATATTGATATGATTTCTGCTTTTTCCAAGCAAATGTGCTCAAGTAAGCAATGTGGGCCTTTTGGTTCCTTTTACTACAAAATAACACACTTCTCTCTCCTAAAAAATGATTCAGAAGAAATTAATATGAAATCAAAATTGAATGTACATAAATAGATAACTGGTATCGCTTTTCATATAATTATCAAACCAACAAATAATCAAACATATATTTCCGTAATTAAATTTCCTTTACATATGCACTGTGAGGGAGTAATGCAGTGAACAGTGCATATGGATCTTATGTAGGTCTGTGGGGGAAATACTGAAAAAAAAAAAAAAGACTGGAGTCATCATTCCAATTTTTTTCAGGCCAGCGAGCTGCAGATATGCAGCAAGGAACTTATATCGCCTCGCTATTAAGGAGCTATCTTTTTCAGTTGCTAGCGCTCTCAAGCAAGCGCTAGCAATTAGTCTTTTTTATTAGTATACGCATCCTCGGCATCACGGTACTGCATTCTGGTAATACTACTGTACCATGTAAATTCCGTTATATCAGCAGAAAATACACATGATCTGAAGTTCCTGTCTTATTGTCTTACCTGTTATAACCTGTACAAAAATGTATATAAAGTAACAGTTACTTAGATATTATTAGATATTACTTCTATATTACTTATCTTCACCCTTTTCATTCAATTCTTGGATATTATAATGCCAAGACCGAAGAGATCAGTCATTTCTAAAATTATAGTAAATACCTAGCTTTTACTACCTCACTTGATCATTCTGGCAAGTTCAGAAATATAACTTAGGATATTTTTTTTCGAGCTTGCCGGAAAGACCTAAGAAGATGCAATTGCACAAAACGGTACCGCACTGGAATATTTTAAACTAGGTGCCCTTTGGTTCTATTGATGTCTTATTTTTCACCCCAGATTGAAATTACAGTAAACTACAGAATGCTTAAAGCAGAGTTAATTAGTTGTGTCATTGTGAAGCCCACTCTAGAATTCACCATTCTGAATTGAGCCCCCCCCCCCCCCCAATTCATTACACCAGTTCACCACCGTGCCTTCTTACTGATGATCAATCGATTTAGCAAATTAAAGTTCCAATGATTCTGACATCTACTTCTGTGTTTCATGATGGCTACAACGCTAGCTCACCTATCATTTTAAAGACTGGTTTGTAAATACTAGAAAATAGTGATAAGTAAATGTCTTCTTCCATTTCAAGGTACAGCAAGCATGCATAAGTACTGGATGAGTGACCTTTTCACTATATAGAATCATGCAAAAAAATCTGTGATTATCCTTATATTCACATGTAGTTTGACTTAATTACTCAAGATATAGTGAGACAAGAAAGAAAATCCCAGCTTCACCGTAATGTAACTTCAAATACTTATGAGTAGTGAAGAAAAATAGTACTTTTAGCAACTTCCCCGACGCCGTGATCAATCATCGATTAATGCATTGTACTTTGACACTTACAGTCATGCTTGCAATTACACAAGCATAGGATGAGAACAGTTTCAGGAAGTCAAGGACGTCTTAAGTTCATTTTTGGATGAGACTTAAAATAACTTGACTTTAGTCATGGTACATAGCTCATTATTATGAGTTTAAAAATACTGGATGGTCTAACATACAATAAAGATACTTCCAGCATCTCTTAAGATACGTTTTAGTCCTAATATAATATCCATAGCTGGAAGGCCCGGGTTCGATTCTCGTTTGCTGCATTGCTACAAACCTAAAACGTAAACATAGGTAGTGACTGTCTCTTCGCCAAGCACCTGTCAATAGAAGTGAAAGTCACAGGTCCTTTGGATCTGACCTTAAATGTTATGGTGGCGTTGGCAGATAAAGAACCCTTAATGATCAGTGGGTCTGAGTGCTGAGTAAAGGTGTAAATTTGAAGCTCTGTATCAACGTGGATGTAAATTATTACTTTAGTGTCTAAAACAACAATAAATAATCAATTGATTTCCAGATATTTTCAAAACCAATAGACATTTTCACAAAGAAAAAAAAATCTTGCCATAAGTTTCAACCGTAAGAGAAATTTTTTCACAAAAATTCTTAGAGATTCTTAGGTGTAAAATTTAACATAGCTTTATGAGAGCCCTTATCTTTCATATGGAATGGTAGCTAAGCTACATTAATTTAAGGTACTATATCCAAGGTAATCATAAAAAATATACTATCTGAAGAAACAGGTATGCTAAAGCTACTTGTATAACCAGTTAGTTTTGCCAATTTGAATAATAAGCAAAAACTGGGGCCAAGTATTTCGCAAACAAAAAGTTTGTCTTCTGGCCAGTGTGGAACTTGTTACCATGGCAACCCAAGAGTTATTTATTCTATGGAATCTTTACATCAACAAAGATATTTTGATACATACTACTTGTATCTATTTGTGTTTATTTTTCATTCAGAAGGCCTTTTTCGGAAAATCTCATTTCATCTTCCAAAAAAAAAAACCTGTATGTAAAAGGGTAAAGTGGTTACAAAATTGGTTGCTACCTATAGATATTCAAAATTGTTGCCATGGGTTAATTAAGTAAAATTTACTTTTATCAGATCCATATTAAATTGACAATAGCTAAATTGCAATTTTAAGAATAATTATCTATTCGTTTCCATTATAACTCCATACAAAAATGCCCAAAATAATCCTTTTTGCATTGTTGCTATGCAAAACTTGCTGTTGCCATGGAGATAAATAATTATGAATTATTGATCTATTTTTAAAATAAATGAGAATTATTTTCTATTACTTGAAAAATTGTATCTGCAGCAAAAACATAACAATTTATAAGATTTTTGACTCAACTCTTTACCATTTTTCACTTTTTCATTATCAAAACATCCAACTTTGTTGCTAGGCAACAGATAGGATTTTTCAAAAAACCCGCATTTTCAAAGTTAGAGTCTTAAAGAGGGAGTCCTCCCCTTTTATGTGAAATAAACACAACAGCTGTATTAGCTTGGTATTAATTTTAAATTGACTTTCAATATTGCCAAAATCGAGGAAAATGCTGAGTCAGCAAAAATGCAAAAACATGTATATCTTCTAATGTCTACCACAGTACTACCTTTGAATAAAATATCAATGTCTTGTGTTGTTTAAACACCTAATGTGTGTGTCTTTATCATACCAGTAAATAAGAATAATTGTTAAAGTTTTTATATATAATTTCAGGCTTTAAAGATAAGTGATTTTTTGTCCCTTCACATGGAAAAATTGGCTGGTTGCTAAGGAAATTACTTTGACCAGGTTTCCATAGTAACCATCATCCAAAACATTTTTCATTTTACATTCATGGATCATAGTGCAAGAGAAATCTATGTGTGGAAAATCATCGAATTCTGAGAACCCCCATGAATCACCTTTTGTCTGATTTTTATGCGGATTGGTACTTAAATGTTATTCATTTGTAAATCCTTGGATCCGCTCCTGCAGGTGCGCGAAAGCCTCATCACTACTGTAAACAAATTATTCATCACGCCGAAAATGTTCATGATTCCGCTAAACTAAGAAAGTTTACACATAGTTTTTCATCTCATGAACAACCATCAGCCCTGTCCAATGCAGAAATGCTCGAATTGAAGGGGAAAATTCAGGAATTGTTTTGCGTCAGCCATGTTTTGACGTGAACCTTACACCGCATTCTGTTATATTCTTAATATTATTGTATAGACGAAATTTGGTAAAGGACTATGTCCGCTCCATTTCTCCAGAACAGCTTAAGGTATGAAAGTTAACTTTATCAGATATCATAGATAATGACTTGTAGATGTCACCATGAATATTCTTTCCGTCGTTAATACTTCCGGTCGTCACAGAAATTGGATTAAAATGTCGATTTTTTCTATTTCTTCGTCTTTCTAACTTCTTTTTTCTGTAATATTCATAGGGTATGTAAAGGCCCCTCTTTGAAGATTTTACGTATTACAAGTTTCTTGATAGGATTAAGAAGGAATTAAATATCTTTAAATATCTTAGATTTTCCGAAAACGTAGGACCAACGTTTCTTAAACACTACAAAATATTGATTTTTCCCCCGTATATATAGTTTGCGGGGACTGCTCAGTGCTCATTCACGTAGGAAGTGGTGTAGAGTTAACACCTACCAGGTGATTGGGATAGGCCAGAAAAACCTTCCCGTTGCCATGGAAACGAGTTTATATTAAATAAAAACGGTTGTATATGATATGTGTGTGCATTTTATTCGCCCCTATTTTTTGTCAACTGTAGAAGACATTGCCATCTTTACCCCCCCACCCCTTTTCTCTTTTTCGCTTCTATGTTTTGCATTCTTTATGAAATGACCTTGACTTTCATATCACAAGCAACTCTTCTTGACGTTTTCAAAATTATAAGCCTTAATTCTTTCTACAAAATAATGCTACTTTACATGTTTATGTTCAAGATCCCCCCCCCCCCCCTTCCTCGAAGCAACCAGGTAGAATACACAGATATAAAATTCACAACTTATAAGGAACTTCTTAAGAGTTTTATTAATAAAATTCGGTTCCCCTGATGTGATTTGATATTTTGCTACCATTCATTCTTCTTCTGTTTTGTCTATAGAATTTATAATTATTTTATTTAGAATTAATTTATCTTTAGAAAGTAGTGATTGTCAGCTGCATTCATTAGCATTTCGCGTTTTCTTGTATATCTATTACTTGCATATTAATAATTTCATTAAATAATATTTAAAAGTATTAAAACTTCATTTCTATTAAATGTTATTCATTTGTAAATCCTTGGATCCGCTCCTGCAGGTGCGCGAAAGCCTCATCACTACTGTAAACAAATTATTCATCACGCCGAAAATGTTCATGATTCCGCTAAACTAAGAAAGTTTACACATAGTTTTTCATCTCATGAACAACCATCAGCCCTGTCCAATGCAGAAATGCTCGAATTGAAGGGGAAAATTCAGGAATTGTTTTGCGTCAGCCATGTTTTGACGTGAACCTTACACCGCATTCTGTTATTAAGGTCTTCCGTTTCAGACGGAAGACCTTATAGTGATTCTACTGTTTCTTTTTATTATTATTTTTTTTTTCCCCTTTTCTTGTCGGAGCGTTTTCTCAGAGATGGCTGGACGGATTTTCTTGAAATTTTCAGGGATGATAGAGAATGAAAATACCCCTAGGCGTTTTTTTCATTTTTTCAAAATTCACTTCCGGTCGTCAGATATGTCCGATTTCCGTTTTTTTCAAAAATATTTTGTCCCAGTCATATCTCAGAAAAGGTAAGAGATTAAGACACCAAACCTATACGGTTAATAGATCTTGAGGAGTAGGCAAAACCATTTGGGTTAAGAGCGTCAGCCGTCACTTCCGGTCGTCACAGGAAGTGATCAAAGAAATCGAAATTTTCAACTTTTCTTTTTTGATTTTTTTCTTTCATTACATTGTTGCATCTTATTTGTAGATTCGAAATATGTTAGTCTTACCGGAACCAAAAACGTCAACTTCCGGCTATAAGTGAAAAACTGCATAATTTGAGTATTTTACTTTCCCATAAATATTTTTTATACATAATGTATTTGAACTGATTTTTGAATATGTTATCAAGACTGCAAATGTCTAGAGTAACGTCAAATATCTTTGTAAAATTCACTTCCGGTCGCGCGTTTAAATGTCCGCAAAATGAGAACTTGTCCGAGTGAGATCTCAGAAACGGTAAGAGATTTAGACACCAAACTGATAAGAGTATTAAACCTTGAGAAGTAGACAAAACAATTTGGCTTAAGAGCGTCAGTCGTCACTTCCGGTCGTCACAGGAAGTGATCAAAGAAATCGAAAATTTCAAATTTTCTCTTTTGAAATAAGACTTGCATCATATAATTGTATCTTTTTCACAGTTACGAGATGTCTTGGTTCCACCGGAAACAAAAAACGACAACTTTCGGTTTTAAGAGAAAAACTACATAATAGGGGTTTTGAATTTCCCCCAACATATCGCTTATAGATAGAGTTCTTTAAATGATTTTTATATATGTTATTGAGACTGCAGTTGTCTAGATTGACATGAAATATCTTAATAAAATTCACTTCCGGTCGCGTGTTTTCTTGTCCACAAAATGAAAAGTTATTTCAGCGAGATCTCGGAAACGGCATGAAAGTAAAACACCAAACTTGTAGGAGTAATAAAACTTGGTGAGAAGGCAAAACACATAGGGTTAAAAGCGTCAGCCGTCATTTCCGGTCATCACAGGAAGTGATCGAAGAAATCGAAAATTTCAACTTTTCTTTTTAAAATTAAAATTTTCATCACTTTATTGCTTCCCTTTCGCTGTTTTAAAATATGTTAAATTCCACCGGAAAAAAACTTTAAACTTCCGGTTTTAAAAGATAAACTACGTTATTTCGTGGTTTAGCTTTCTCATAAATATCACTTATAGATAAGTAATTGAAATGTTTTTTTTTTTTTTTTTTTTTTTTTTTTTTTTACATATGCTGTAGATACTGCAAAAGTCAAGAGAAAATTCAGAGATTTTTATTCAGTTCACTTCCGGTCGTGTGTTTTCTTGTCCTCAAAATTAGAATTTGTTCTCACAATTGTTCGGCAACAGTAAAAGACTGAACTCTAAAACTTTCAGGACTTATAGTCAGTCATCAGTTCATTTGCTTGGTGTAAAAATCGTGTGTCGTCATTACTTCCGGTCGTGAGAGGAAACGAAGCAAAAAAGTATATTTTAAGTTATTTGGTTTCTACATAAGTTTTAGGCTAATACCGACGTTGGAAAAGACATGTTCATGCAAACAGGAAGTCGTATAACGGAAGACCTTCTCATTACTAGTAATGAGTTTCTAGTATTCTTAATATTATTGTATAGACGAAATTTGGTAAAGGACTATGTCCGCTCCATTTCTCCAGAACAGCTTAAGATATGAAAGTTAACTTTGTCAGATATCATAGATAATGACTTGTATTCTTAATATTATTGTATAGACGAAATTTTGTAAAGGACTTTGTCCGCTCCATTTCTCCAGAACAGCTTAAGATATGAAAGTTAAATCTGTCAGATTTCATAGATAATGACTTGTGGATGTCACCATGAATATTCTTTTCGTCGTCAATACTTCCGGTCGTCACAGAAATTGGATTAAAATGTCGATTTTTTCAATTTCTTCGTCTTTCTAACTTCTTTTTTCTGTAATATTCATAGGGTACGTAAAGGCCCCTCTTTGAAGATTTTACGTATTACCAGTTTCTTGATAGGATTAAGAAGGAATTAAATATCTTTAAATATCTTAGAATTTCTGAAAACGTAGGACCAACGTATCTCAAAACACTACAAAATATTGATTTTTTCCCCGTATATATAGTTTGCGGGGACTGCTCAGCGCTCATTCACGTAGGACGCGGTGTAGAGGTAACACCTACCTGGTGATTGGGATAGGCCAGAAAAACCTTCCTGTTGCCATGGAAACGAGTTTATATTAAATAAAAACGGTTGTATTTGATAAGTGTGTGCATTTTATTCGCCTCTCTTTTTTTGTCAACTGTAGAAGACATTGTCATATTTAAACACCCCCCCCCCCCATTTTCTCTTTTTCGCTTTTATGTTTTGGATTATTTATAAAATGACCTTGAACTTCATATCACAAGCAACTCTTCTTGACGTTTTCAAAATTATAAGCCTTAATTCTTTCTATAAAATAATGGTAATTTACATGTTTATGTTCAAGACCCCCCCCCCCCTTCCTCGAAGCAACCAGGTAGAATACACAGATATAAAATTCACAACTTATACGGAACTTCTTAAGAGTTTCATTAATAAAATTCAGTTCCCCTGATGTGATTTGATATTTTGCTACCATTCATTCTTCTTCTGTTTTGTCTATAGAATTTATAATTATTTTATTTAGAATTAATTTATCTTTACAAAGTAGTGATTGTCAGCTGCATTCATTAGCATTTCACGTTTTCTTGTATATCTATCACTTGCATATTAATAATTTCATTAAATACTATTTAAAAGTATTAAAACTTCATTTCTATTAAATTTTATTAATTTGTATATCCTTGGATCCGCTCCTGCAGGTGCGCGAAAGCCTCATCACTACTGTAAACAAATTATTCATCACGCCGAAAATGTTCATGATTCCGCTAAACTAAGAAAGTTTACACATAGTTTATCATCTCATAAACAACCATCAGCCCTGTCCAATGCAGAAATGCTCGAATTGAAGGGGAAAATTCAGGAATTGTTTTGCGTCAGCCATGTTTTGACGTGAACCTTACACGGCATTCTGTTATATTCTTAATATTATTGTATAGACGAAATTTTGTAAAGGACTTTGTCCGCTCCATTTCTCCAGAACAGCTTAAGATATGAAAGTTAAATCTGTCAGATTTCATAGATAATGACTTGTGGATGTCACCATGAATATTCTTTTCGTCGTCAATACTTCCGGTCGTCACAGAAATTGGATTAAAATGTCGATTTTTTCAATTTCTTCGTCTTTCTAACTTCTTTTTTCTGTAATATTCATAGGGTACGTAAAGGCCCCTCTTTGAAGATTTTACGTATTACCAGTTTCTTGATAGGATTAAGAAGGAATTAAATATCTTTAAATGTCTTAGAATTTCTGAAAACGTAGGACCAACGTATCTCAAAACACTACAAAATATTGATTTTTTCCCCGTATATATAGTTTGCGGGGACTGCTCAGCGCTCATTCACGTAGGACGCGGTGTAGAGGTAACACCTACCTGGTGATTGGGATAGGCCAGAAAAACCTTCCTGTTGCCATGGAAACGAGTTTATATTAAATAAAAACGGTTGTATTTGATAAGTGTGTGCATTTTATTCGCCTCTCTTTTTTTGTCAACTGTAGAAGACATTGTCATATTTAAACACCCCCCCCCCATTTTCTCTTTTTCGCTTTTATGTTTTGGATTATTTATAAAATGACCTTGAACTTCATATCACAAGCAACTCTTCTTGACGTTTTCAAAATTATAAGCCTTAATTCTTTCTATAAAATAATGGTAATTTACATGTTTATGTTCAAGACCCCCCCCCCCTTCCTCGAAGCAACCAGGTAGAATACACAGATATAAAATTCACAACTTATACGGAACTTCTTAAGAGTTTCATTAATAAAATTCAGTTCCCCTGATGTGATTTGATATTTTGCTACCATTCATTCTTCTTCTGTTTTGTCTATAGAATTTATAATTATTTTATTTAGAATTAATTTATCTTTACAAAGTAGTGATTGTCAGCTGCATTCATTAGCATTTCACGTTTTCTTGTATATCTATCACTTGCATATTAATAATTTCATTAAATACTATTTAAAAGTATTAAAACTTCATTTCTATTAAATTTTATTAATTTGTATATCCTTGGATCCGCTCCTGCAGGTGCGCGAAAGCCTCATCACTACTGTAAACAAATTATTCATCACGCCGAAAATGTTCATGATTCCGCTAAACTAAGAAAGTTTACACATAGTTTATCATCTCATAAACAACCATCAGCCCTGTCCAATGCAGAAATGCTCGAATTGAAGGGGAAAATTCAGGAATTGTTTTGCGTCAGCCATGTTTTGACGCGAACCTTACACGGCATTCTGTTATTAAGGTCTTCCGTTTCAGACGGAAGACCTTATAGTGATTCTACTGTTTCTTTTTATTATTATTTTTTTTTTTCCCCTTTTCTTGTCGGAGCGATTTCTCAGAGATGGCTGGACGGATTTTCTTGAAATTTTCAGGAATGATAGAGAATGAAAATACCCCCAGGCGTTTTTTTCATTTTTTCAAAATTCACTTCCGGTCGTCAGATATCTCCGATTTCCGTCTTTTTAAAAAATATTTTGTCCCAGTCATATCTCAAAAACGGTAAGAGATTAAGACACCAAACTCTAATGGTTAATAGATCTTGAGGAGTAGGCAAAACCATTTGGGATAAGAGCGTCAGCCGTCACTTCCGGTTGTCACAGGAAGTGATAATAGAAATCGAAAATTTCAACTTTTCTTTTTTGAATCTTTTTTTGCATCACGTTATTGCATTTCATTTGTAGTTTTGAAATATGTCAGTCCCACCGGAAACAAAAACGACAACTTCCGGTTATAAGAGAAAAACTACATAATTTGGGTATTTTTCTTTCCCATAAATATTTTTTATAGATGACGTATTTGAACTGATTTTTACTTATGTTATTAGGACTGCAAATGTCTAGAGTAACGTCAAAAATCTTTGTAAAATTCACTTCCGGTCGCGCGTTTAGGTGTCCGTAAAATGAGAAATTTTCGGAGTGAGACCTCAGAAACGGTAAGAGATTTTGACACCAAACTTTTATGAGTAATAGACCTTGAGGAGTAGACAAAATCATTTGGGTTAAGAGCGTCAATCGTCACTTCCGGTCGTCACAGGAAGTGATCAAAGAAATCGAAAATTTCAACTATTCTCTTTTGGAATAAGACTTGCATCATATAATTGTATCTTTTTCACAGTTTTGATATGTGTTGGTTCCACCCGAAACAAAAAAACAACAACTTCCGGTTATAAGAGAAAAACTACATTATAGGGTTTTTGGATTTTCCCATACATATCGCTTATATATAGAGTTCTTTAAATGATTTTTATATATGTTATTGAGACTGCAGATGTCTAAATTGACGTCAAACATCTTAGTATAATTCACTTCCGGTTGCGTATTTTCCTGCCCTCAAATTGAGATTTTATTCACCTAATTGCTCAGCACCAGTAAACGACTGAAGTCTAAAACTTTCAGGACTGATAGTCAGTCACCAGTTTTTCTACATCATGTGAAAATCGTACGTTGCCGTCAGTTTCCGTCGTGACCGGAAGCGATGCAAAAAAAGTGAATTTTCCAAGTTTTGTTTTCTTTTTACAGAAATGTTTGGCTAATGCAGATGTTAGATAGACTAAAACCATGCAAATCATTTTCACTGGGAGTGCCGGCCTAAAAACCGGACGTTGTTTCAAACATGAGTAGTTTTTCATGGAAACTTTTAGGGATGATCAGTTGTGAATAATTTAGGTGTAGAATGAACATTTTATTTGTTTGGAGTAATTTCAGTCTTGATGAAGTAAAAAAAAAAACATAGAAAGTAAATTTATTTCCGGGATTTTCTCATGACCTTGACCTTTGATCTTAACCTTTGATCTTGACCTTGAACTTCGATGACCTTGACTTTTGACCAAAAGGTCAGAATCAATAATAAATTTACTCCTCTTTCTCCCCTCCCCTTCCCCAAAAAAATCAAAAAAAAAAAAAATCAGATTAATATCAGCCTAGAATATTTCTCTAGAACTCATACAACACCTCGGATCGACATAAAATTTCGGGGTTTTGCAGAAGATACCTGAAAGAAAGTTTCCTGAAAATTTGACAGTGAATCTCTGAAGTATATAGAAATTATGAATGTTAACGGCAAACACTACATCTTTTTTTCGTATCTGAAATTTAGGTGCTGATGAACATAAAAATTAATTAAAGCTTTTCTCGCTTATTTCTTCAGTTGTTATGAATAGCACTCGATTCTCTTGATATGATATGATATTTTAACACCAAGCATTCTTGCTTTCTCTAGTATGTGGAATTTATTTCAATTTTATTTAGAATTAATATTAATCGAATGAATGTCGAAAACAGCGATTTTTTCCCAGCAAATAAATTTTCACTCTCTCATTGGCACATTTTTCTTTCTAAAATGCATATCTGAAATTTTGATTCATGCTACTTACATTTAATTCAATCCACACAGAGATGCTTACCTATTATTTCAGGATATTCAGTCACATCCGAACCCGATCCGACATTTTCATATATTTGTAAACAAAGTCTCGACACTGCAGTTCTAATGCATCATAGGCTCTGAATGATTAATTCAATGCATTCCAAATATAGACCAACTCAAATAATTTTTTAAGCCGACAATCTGCATTTGCATTATACACCAATCGTGTTTCTCAATCTATTCAATACTGATCACTACATTCCATAACAAACAAAAGAACACGTGCTTTTATTCCTATTTATTCTTAAACAATTAATTTACTACCTCCATCTTCATCGGAATACGTGGTCTAGTGGTTAGCGCACAGGTCTTATAACCCGAAGGTTTTGAGTTCGATCCATGCTGGGAGAACTTTTTTTTTTTTTTTTTTTTTTTTTGCATTTTCTGCTTTTTTTTTCAGAACAGTTGACAAAAGAATCAAGAAAACGGAAGACCTGTTATTGCCTAGGCAATAAGTATCTAGTATTCTTAATATTATTGTATAGACGAAATTTTGTATAGGACTTTGTCCGCTCCATTTCTTTAGAACAGCTTAACATATGAAAGTTAACTCTGTCAGATATCATAGATAATGACTTGTAGATGTCACCATGAACATTTTTTCCGTCGTCAATACTTCCGGTCGTCACAGAAAGTGGATTAAAAAATCGATTTTTTCAATTTCTTCGTCTTTCTAACTTCTTTTTTCTGTAATATTCATAGGGTACGTAAAGTCCCCTCTTTGAAGCTTTTACGTATTACCAGTTTCTTGATAGGATTAAGAAGGAATTTAATATCTTTAAATACCTTAGAAATTCCGTAAACGTAGGACCAACGTTTCTTAAACACTACGAAATATTGACTTTTTCCCGGTATATATAGTTTGCGGGGACTGCTCAGAGCTCATTCACGTAGGAGAAGGTGTAGAGGTAACACCTACCTGGTGATTGGGATAGGCCAGAAAAACCTTCCTGTTGCCATGGAAACGAGTTTATATTAAATAAAACTGGTTGTATATGATATATATCATGTGTGTGCATTTTATCTGCCCCATTGTCATCTTTACAGACCCCCCCCCCCTTCTCTTTTATTGTAATGAATGCAAATTTCGCTTTTATGTTTTGGATTCTAAATAAAATGACCTTGACCTTCATATCACAAGCAACTCTTCTTGAAGTTTTCAAAATGATAAGGCTTAATTCTTTGTACAAAATAAAGGGCATTTACATGTTTATGTTCAAGACCCCCCCCCCCCCCCTCGAAGTAGCCAGGTGGAATAGGCAGATATAAAATATACAACTTATAAGGAACTTCTTAAGAGGTTCATTAATAAAATTCAGTTCCCCTGATGTGGTTTGATATTTTGCTACCATTCATTCTTCTTCTGTTTTATCTATAGAATTTATAATTATTTTATTTAGAATTAATTTATCTTTAGAAAGTAGTGATTGTCAGCTGCATTCATTAGCCGTCTTCTTGTATATCTATTACTTGCATATTAATAATTTCATTAAATAATATTTAAAAGTATTAAAACTTCATTTCTATTAAATTTTATTAATTTGTAAATCCTTGGATCCGCTCCTGCAGGTGCGCGAAAGCCTCATCACTACTGTAAACAAATTATTCATCACGCCGAAAATGTTCATGATTCCGCTAAACTAAGAAAGTTTACACATAGTTTATCATCTCATAAACAACCATCAGCCCTGTCCAACGCAGAAATGCTCGAATTGAAGGGGAAAATTCAGGAATTGTTTTGCGTCAGCCATGTTTTGACGTGAACCTTATACGGCATTCTGTTATATTCTTAATATTATTGTATAGACGAAATTTTGTATAGGACTTTGTCCGCTCCATTTCTTTAGAACAGCTTAACATATGAAAGTTAACTCTGTCAGATATCATAGATAATGACTTGTAGATGTCACCATGAACATTTTTTCCGTCGTCAATACTTCCGGTCGTCACAGAAAGTGGATTAAAAAATCGATTTTTTCAATTTCTTCGTCTTTCTAACTTCTTTTTTCTGTAATATTCATAGGGTACGTAAAGTCCCCTCTTTGAAGCTTTTACGTATTACCAGTTTCTTGATAGGATTAAGAAGGAATTTAATATCTTTAAATACCTTAGAAATTCCGTAAACGTAGGACCAACGTTTCTTAAACACTACGAAATATTGACTTTTTCCCGGTATATATAGTTTGCGGGGACTGCTCAGAGCTCATTCACGTAGGAGAAGGTGTAGAGGTAACACCTACTGGTGATTGGGATAGGCCAGAAAAACCTTCCTGTTGCCATGGAAACGAGTTTATATTAAATAAAACTGGTTGTATATGATATATATCATGTGTGTGCATTTTATCTGCCCCATTGTCATCTTTACAGACCCCCCCCCCCTTCTCTTTTATTGTAATGAATGCAAATTTCGCTTTTATGTTTTGGATTCTAAATAAAATGACCTTGACCTTCATATCACAAGCAACTCTTCTTGAAGTTTTCAAAATGATAAGGCTTAATTCTTTGTACAAAATAAAGGGCATTTACATGTTTATGTTCAAGACCCCCCCCCCCCCCCCTCGAAGTAGCCAGGTGGAATAGGCAGATATAAAATATACAACTTATAAGGAACTTCTTAAGAGGTTCATTAATAAAATTCAGTTCCCCTGATGTGGTTTGATATTTTGCTACCATTCATTCTTCTTCTGTTTTATCTATAGAATTTATAATTATTTTATTTAGAATTAATTTATCTTTAGAAAGTAGTGATTGTCAGCTGCATTCATTAGCCGTCTTCTTGTATATCTATTACTTGCATATTAATAATTTCATTAAATAATATTTAAAAGTATTAAAACTTCATTTCTATTAAATTTTATTAATTTGTAAATCCTTGGATCCGCTCCTGCAGGTGCGCGAAAGCCTCATCACTACTGTAAACAAATTATTCATCACGCCGAAAATGTTCATGATTCCGCTAAACTAAGAAAGTTTACACATAGTTTATCATCTCATAAACAACCATCAGCCCTGTCCAACGCAGAAATGCTCGAATTGAAGGGGAAAATTCAGGAATTGTTTTGCGTCAGCCATGTTTTGACGTGAACCTTATACGGCATTCTGTTATATTCTTAATATTATTGTATAGACGAAATTTTGTATAGGACTTTGTCCGCTCCATTTCTTTAGAACAGCTTAACATATGAAAGTTAACTCTGTCAGATATCATAGATAATGACTTGTAGATGTCACCATGAACATTTTTTCCGTCGTCAATACTTCCGGTCGTCACAGAAAGTGGATTAAAAAATCGATTTTTTCAATTTCTTCGTCTTTCTAACTTCTTTTTTCTGTAATATTCATAGGGTACGTAAAGTCCCCTCTTTGAAGCTTTTACGTATTACCAGTTTCTTGATAGGATTAAGAAGGAATTTAATATCTTTAAATACCTTAGAAATTCCGTAAACGTAGGACCAACGTTTCTTAAACACTACGAAATATTGACTTTTTCCCGGTATATATAGTTTGCGGGGACTGCTCAGAGCTCATTCACGTAGGAGAAGGTGTAGAGGTAACACCTACCTGGTGATTGGGATAGGCCAGAAAAACCTTCCTGTTGCCATGGAAACGAGTTTATATTAAATAAAACTGGTTGTATATGATATATATCATGTGTGTGCATTTTATCTGCCCCATTGTCATCTTTACAGACCCCCCCCCCCTTCTCTTTTATTGTAATGAATGCAAATTTCGCTTTTATGTTTTGGATTCTAAATAAAATGACCTTGACCTTCATATCACAAGCAACTCTTCTTGAAGTTTTCAAAATGATAAGGCTTAATTCTTTGTACAAAATAAAGGGCATTTACATGTTTATGTTCAAGACCCCCCCCCCCCCCCTCGAAGTAGCCAGGTGGAATAGGCAGATATAAAATATACAACTTATAAGGAACTTCTTAAGAGGTTCATTAATAAAATTCAGTTCCCCTGATGTGGTTTGATATTTTGCTACCATTCATTCTTCTTCTGTTTTATCTATAGAATTTATAATTATTTTATTTAGAATTAATTTATCTTTAGAAAGTAGTGATTGTCAGCTGCATTCATTAGCCGTCTTCTTGTATATCTATTACTTGCATATTAATAATTTCATTAAATAATATTTAAAAGTATTAAAACTTCATTTCTATTAAATTTTATTAATTTGTAAATCCTTGGATCCGCTCCTGCAGGTGCGCGAAAGCCTCATCACTACTGTAAACAAATTATTCATCACGCCGAAAATGTTCATGATTCCGCTAAACTAAGAAAGTTTACACATAGTTTATCATCTCATAAACAACCATCAGCCCTGTCCAACGCAGAAATGCTCGAATTGAAGGGGAAAATTCAGGAATTGTTTTGCGTCAGCCATGTTTTGACGTGAACCTTATACGGCATTCTGTTATTAAGGTCTTCCGTTTCAGACGGAAGACCTTATAGTGATTCTACTGTTTCTTTTTATTATTATTTTTTTTTTCCCCTTTTCTTGTCGGAGCGTTTTCTCAGAGATGGCTGGACGGATTTTCTTGAAATTTTCAGGGATGATAGAGAATGAAAATACCCCTAGGCGTTTTTTTCATTTTTTCAAAATTCACTTCCGGTCGTCAGATATGTCCGATTTCCGTTTTTTTCAAAAATATTTTGTCCCAGTCATATCTCAGAAAAGGTAAGAGATTAAGACACCAAACCTATACGGTTAATAGATCTTGAGGAGTAGGCAAAACCATTTGGGTTAAGAGCGTCAGCCGTCACTTCCGGTCGTCACAGGAAGTGATCAAAGAAATCGAAATTTTCAACTTTTCTTTTTTGATTTTTTTCTTTCATTACATTGTTGCATCTTATTTGTAGATTCGAAATATGTTAGTCTTACCGGAACCAAAAACGTCAACTTCCGGCTATAAGTGAAAAACTGCATAATTTGAGTATTTTACTTTCCCATAAATATTTTTTATACATAATGTATTTGAACTGATTTTTGAATATGTTATCAAGACTGCAAATGTCTAGAGTAACGTCAAATATCTTTGTAAAATTCACTTCCGGTCGCGCGTTTAAATGTCCGCAAAATGAGAACTTGTCCGAGTGAGATCTCAGAAACGGTAAGAGATTTAGACACCAAACTGATAAGAGTATTAAACCTTGAGAAGTAGACAAAACAATTTGGCTTAAGAGCGTCAGTCGTCACTTCCGGTCGTCACAGGAAGTGATCAAAGAAATTGAAAATTTCAAATTTTCTCTTTTGAAATAAGACTTGCATCATATAATTGTATCTTTTTCACAGTTACGAGATGTCTTGGTTCCACCGGAAACAAAAAACGACAACTTTCGGTTTTAAGAGAAAAACTACATAATAGGGGTTTTGAATTTCCCCCAACATATCGCTTATAGATAGAGTTCTTTAAATGATTTTTATATATGTTATTGAGACTGCAGTTGTCTAGATTGACATGAAATATCTTAATAAAATTCACTTCCGGTCGCGTGTTTTCTTGTCCACAAAATGAAAAGTTATTTCAGCGAGATCTCGGAAACGGCATGAAAGTAAAACACCAAACTTGTAGGAGTAATAAAACTTGGTGAGAAGGCAAAACACATAGGGTTAAAAGCGTCAGCCGTCATTTCCGGTCATCACAGGAAGTGATCGAAGAAATCGAAAATTTCAACTTTTCTTTTTAAAATTAAAATTTTCATCACTTTATTGCTTCCCTTTCGCTGTTTTAAAATATGTTAAATTCCACCGGAAAAAAACTTTAAACTTCCGGTTTTAAAAGATAAACTACGTTATTTCGTGGTTTAGCTTTCTCATAAATATCACTTATAGATAAGTAATTGAAATGTTTTTTTTTTTTTTTTTTTTTTTTTTTTTTTTTACATATGCTGTAGATACTGCAAAAGTCAAGAGAAAATTCAGAGATTTTTATTCAGTTCACTTCCGGTCGTGTGTTTTCTTGTCCTCAAAATTAGAATTTGTTCTCACAATTGTTCGGCAACAGTAAAAGACTGAACTCTAAAACTTTCAGGACTTATAGTCAGTCATCAGTTCATTTGCTTGGTGTAAAAATCGTGTGTCGTCATTACTTCCGGTCGTGAGAGGAAACGAAGCAAAAAAGTATATTTTAAGTTATTTGGTTTCTACATAAGTTTTAGGCTAATACCGACGTTGGAAAAGACATGTTCATGCAAACAGGAAGTCGTATAACGGAAGACCTTCTCATTACTAGTAATGAGTTTCTAGTATTCTTAATATTATTGTATAGACGAAATTTGGTAAAGGACTATGTCCGCTCCATTTCTCCAGAACAGCTTAAGATATGAAAGTTAACTTTATCAGATATCATAGATAATGACTTGTAGATGTCACCATGAATATTCTTTCCGTCGTTAATACTTCCGGTCGTCACAGAAATTGGATTAAAATGTCGATTTTTTCTATTTCTTCGTCTTTCTAACTTCTTTTTTCTGTAATATTCATAGGGTATGTAAAGGCCCCTCTTTGAAGATTTTACGTATTACAAGTTTCTTGATAGGATTAAGAAGGAATTAAATATCTTTAAATATCTTAGATTTTCCGAAAACGTAGGACCAACGTTTCTTAAACACTACAAAATATTGATTTTTCCCCCGTATATATAGTTTGCGGGGACTGCTCAGTGCTCATTCACGTAGGAAGTGGTGTAGAGTTAACACCTACCAGGTGATTGGGATAGGCCAGAAAAACCTTCCCGTTGCCATGGAAACGAGTTTATATTAAATAAAAACGGTTGTATATGATATGTGTGTGCATTTTATTCGCCCCTATTTTTTGTCAACTGTAGAAGACATTGCCATCTTTACCCCCCCACCCCTTTTCTCTTTTTCGCTTCTATGTTTTGCATTCTTTATGAAATGACCTTGACTTTCATATCACAAGCAACTCTTCTTGACGTTTTCAAAATTATAAGCCTTAATTCTTTCTACAAAATAATGCTACTTTACATGTTTATGTTCAAGATCCCCCCCCCCCCCCCTTCCTCGAAGCAACCAGGTAGAATACACAGATATAAAATTCACAACTTATAAGGAACTTCTTAAGAGTTTTATTAATAAAATTCGGTTCCCCTGATGTGATTTGATATTTTGCTACCATTCATTCTTCTTCTGTTTTGTCTATAGAATTTATAATTATTTTATTTAGAATTAATTTATCTTTAGAAAGTAGTGATTGTCAGCTGCATTCATTAGCATTTCGCGTTTTCTTGTATATCTATTACTTGCATATTAATAATTTCATTAAATAATATTTAAAAGTATTAAAACTTCATTTCTATTAAATGTTATTCATTTGTAAATCCTTGGATCCGCTCCTGCAGGTGCGCGAAAGCCTCATCACTACTGTAAACAAATTATTCATCACGCCGAAAATGTTCATGATTCCGCTAAACTAAGAAAGTTTACACATAGTTTTTCATCTCATGAACAACCATCAGCCCTGTCCAATGCAGAAATGCTCGAATTGAAGGGGAAAATTCAGGAATTGTTTTGCGTCAGCCATGTTTTGACGTGAACCTTACACCGCATTCTGTTATATTCTTAATATTATTGTATAGACGAAATTTGGTAAAGGACTATGTCCGCTCCATTTCTCCAGAACAGCTT
The DNA here is from genome assembly GCF_033153115.1 of Saccostrea echinata. Classification (NCBI taxonomy): domain Eukaryota; kingdom Metazoa; phylum Mollusca; class Bivalvia; order Ostreida; family Ostreidae; genus Saccostrea; species Saccostrea echinata. The sequence continues at coordinate 48,832 of NW_026889839.1, forward strand.
AAGATATGAAAGTTAACTTTATCAGATATCATAGATAATGACTTGTAGATGTCACCATGAATATTCTTTCCGTCGTTAATACTTCCGGTCGTCACAGAAATTGGATTAAAATGTCGATTTTTTCTATTTCTTCGTCTTTCTAACTTCTTTTTTCTGTAATATTCATAGGGTATGTAAAGGCTCCTCTTTGAAGATTTTACATATTACAAGTTTCTTGATAGGATTAAGAAGGAATTAAATATCTTTAAATATCTTAGATTTTCCGAAAACGTAGGACCAACGTTTCTTAAACACTACAAAATATTGATTTTTCCCCCGTATATATAGTTTGCGGGGACTGCTCAGTGCTCATTCACGTAGGAAGTGGTGTAGAGTTAACACCTACCAGGTGATTGGGATAGGCCAGAAAAACCTTCCCGTTGCCATGGAAACGAGTTTATATTAAATAAAAACGGTTGTATATGATATGTGTGTGCATTTTATTCGCCCCTATTTTTTGTCAACTGTAGAAGACATTGCCATCTTTACCCCCCCCACCCCTTTTCTCTTTTTCGCTTCTATGTTTTGCATTCTTTATGAAATGACCTTGACTTTCATATCACAAGCAACTCTTCTTGACGTTTTCAAAATTATAAGCCTTAATTCTTTCTACAAAATAATGCTACTTTACATGTTTATGTTCAAGATCCCCCCCCCCCTTCCTCGAAGCAACCAGGTAGAATACACAGATATAAAATTCACAACTTATAAGGAACTTCTTAAGAGTTTTATTAATAAAATTCGGTTCCCCTGATGTGATTTGATATTTTGCTACCATTCATTCTTCTTCTGTTTTGTCTATAGAATTTATTATTATTTTATTTAGAATTAATTTATCTTTAGAAAGTAGTGATTGTCAGCTGCATTCATTAGCATTTCGCGTTTTCTTGTATATCTATTACTTGCATATTAATAATTTCATTAAATAATATTTAAAAGTATTAAAACTTCATTTCTATTAAATGTTATTCATTTGTAAATCCTTGGATCCGCTCCTGCAGGTGCGCGAAAGCCTCATCACTACTGTAAACAAATTATTCATCACGCCGAAAATGTTCATGATTCCGCTAAACTAAGAAAGTTTACACATAGTTTTTCATCTCATGAACAACCATCAGCCCTGTCCAATGCAGAAATGCTCGAATTGAAGGGGAAAATTCAGGAATTGTTTTGCGTCAGCCATGTTTTGACGTGAACCTTACACCGCATTCTGTTATATTCTTAATATTATTGTATAGACGAAATTTGGTAAAGGACTATGTCCGCTCCATTTCTCCAGAACAGCTTAAGATATGAAAGTTAACTTTATCAGATATCATAGATAATGACTTGTAGATGTCACCATGAATATTCTTTCCGTCGTTAATACTTCCGGTCGTCACAGAAATTGGATTAAAATGTCGATTTTTTCTATTTCTTCGTCTTTCTAACTTCTTTTTTCTGTAATATTCATAGGGTATGTAAAGGCTCCTCTTTGAAGATTTTACGTATTACAAGTTTCTTGATAGGATTAAGAAGGAATTAAATATCTTTAAATATCTTAGATTTTCCGAAAACGTAGGACCAACGTTTCTTAAACACTACAAAATATTGATTTTTCCCCCGTATATATAGTTTGCGGGGACTGCTCAGTGCTCATTCACGTAGGAAGTGGTGTAGAGTTAACACCTACCAGGTGATTGGGATAGGCCAGAAAAACCTTCCCGTTGCCATGGAAACGAGTTTATATTAAATAAAAACGGTTGTATATGATATGTGTGTGCATTTTATTCGCCCCTATTTTTTGTCAACTGTAGAAGACATTGCCATCTTTACCCCCCCACCCCTTTTCTCTTTTTCGCTTCTATGTTTTGCATTCTTTATGAAATGACCTTGACTTTCATATCACAAGCAACTCTTCTTGACGTTTTCAAAATTATAAGCCTTAATTCTTTCTACAAAATAATGCTACTTTACATGTTTATGTTCAAGATCCCCCCCCCCCTTCCTCGAAGCAACCAGGTAGAATACACAGATATAAAATTCACAACTTATAAGGAACTTCTTAAGAGTTTTATTAATAAAATTCGGTTCCCCTGATGTGATTTGATATTTTGCTACCATTCATTCTTCTTCTGTTTTGTCTATAGAATTTATAATTATTTTATTTAGAATTAATTTATCTTTAGAAAGTAGTGATTGTCAGCTGCATTCATTAGCATTTCGCGTTTTCTTGTATATCTATTACTTGCATATTAATAATTTCATTAAATAATATTTAAAAGTATTAAAACTTCATTTCTATTAAATGTTATTCATTTGTAAATCCTTGGATCCGCTCCTGCAGGTGCGCGAAAGCCTCATCACTACTGTAAACAAATTATTCATCACGCCGAAAATGTTCATGATTCCGCTAAACTAAGAAAGTTTACACATAGTTTTTCATCTCATGAACAACCATCAGCCCTGTCCAATGCAGAAATGCTCGAATTGAAGGGGAAAATTCAGGAATTGTTTTGCGTCAGCCATGTTTTGACGTGAACCTTACACCGCATTCTGTTATATTCTTAATATTATTGTATAGACGAAATTTGGTAAAGGACTATGTCCGCTCCATTTCTCCAGAACAGCTTAAGATATGAAAGTTAACTTTATCAGATATCATAGATAATGACTTGTAGATGTCACCATGAATATTCTTTCCGTCGTTAATACTTCCGGTCGTCACAGAAATTGGATTAAAATGTCGATTTTTTCTATTTCTTCGTCTTTCTAACTTCTTTTTTCTGTAATATTCATAGGGTATGTAAAGGCTCCTCTTTGAAGATTTTACGTATTACAAGTTTCTTGATAGGATTAAGAAGGAATTAAATATCTTTAAATATCTTAGATTTTCCGAAAACGTAGGACCAACGTTTCTTAAACACTACAAAATATTGATTTTTCCCCCGTATATATAGTTTGCGGGGACTGCTCAGTGCTCATTCACGTAGGAAGTGGTGTAGAGTTAACACCTACCAGGTGATTGGGATAGGCCAGAAAAACCTTCCCGTTGCCATGGAAACGAGTTTATATTAAATAAAAACGGTTGTATATGATATGTGTGTGCATTTTATTCGCCCCTATTTTTTGTCAACTGTAGAAGACATTGCCATCTTTACCCCCCCACCCCTTTTCTCTTTTTCGCTTCTATGTTTTGCATTCTTTATGAAATGACCTTGACTTTCATATCACAAGCAACTCTTCTTGACGTTTTCAAAATTATAAGCCTTAATTCTTTCTACAAAATAATGCTACTTTACATGTTTATGTTCAAGATCCCCCCCCCCCTTCCTCGAAGCAACCAGGTAGAATACACAGATATAAAATTCACAACTTATAAGGAACTTCTTAAGAGTTTTATTAATAAAATTCGGTTCCCCTGATGTGATTTGATATTTTGCTACCATTCATTCTTCTTCTGTTTTGTCTATAGAATTTATAATTATTTTATTTAGAATTAATTTATCTTTAGAAAGTAGTGATTGTCAGCTGCATTCATTAGCATTTCGCGTTTTCTTGTATATCTATTACTTGCATATTAATAATTTCATTAAATAATATTTAAAAGTATTAAAACTTCATTTCTATTAAATGTTATTCATTTGTAAATCCTTGGATCCGCTCCTGCAGGTGCGCGAAAGCCTCATCACTACTGTAAACAAATTATTCATCACGCCGAAAATGTTCATGATTCCGCTAAACTAAGAAAGTTTACACATAGTTTTTCATCTCATGAACAACCATCAGCCCTGTCCAATGCAGAAATGCTCGAATTGAAGGGGAAAATTCAGGAATTGTTTTGCGTCAGCCATGTTTTGACGTGAACCTTACACCGCATTCTGTTATATTCTTAATATTATTGTATAGACGAAATTTGGTAAAGGACTATGTCCGCTCCATTTCTCCAGAACAGCTTAAGATATGAAAGTTAACTTTATCAGATATCATAGATAATGACTTGTAGATGTCACCATGAATATTCTTTCCGTCGTTAATACTTCCGGTCGTCACAGAAATTGGATTAAAATGTCGATTTTTTCTATTTCTTCGTCTTTCTAACTTCTTTTTTCTGTAATATTCATAGGGTATGTAAAGGCTCCTCTTTGAAGATTTTACGTATTACAAGTTTCTTGATAGGATTAAGAAGGAATTAAATATCTTTAAATATCTTAGATTTTCCGAAAACGTAGGACCAACGTTTCTTAAACACTACAAAATATTGATTTTTCCCCCGTATATATAGTTTGCGGGGACTGCTCAGTGCTCATTCACGTAGGAAGTGGTGTAGAGTTAACACCTACCAGGTGATTGGGATAGGCCAGAAAAACCTTCCCGTTGCCATGGAAACGAGTTTATATTAAATAAAAACGGTTGTATATGATATGTGTGTGCATTTTATTCGCCCCTATTTTTTGTCAACTGTAGAAGACATTGCCATCTTTACCCCCCCACCCCTTTTCTCTTTTTCGCTTCTATGTTTTGCATTCTTTATGAAATGACCTTGACTTTCATATCACAAGCAACTCTTCTTGACGTTTTCAAAATTATAAGCCTTAATTCTTTCTACAAAATAATGCTACTTTACATGTTTATGTTCAAGATCCCCCCCCCCCCCCTTCCTCGAAGCAACCAGGTAGAATACACAGATATAAAATTCACAACTTATAAGGAACTTCTTAAGAGTTTTATTAATAAAATTCGGTTCCCCTGATGTGATTTGATATTTTGCTACCATTCATTCTTCTTCTGTTTTGTCTATAGAATTTATAATTATTTTATTTAGAATTAATTTATCTTTAGAAAGTAGTGATTGTCAGCTGCATTCATTAGCATTTCGCGTTTTCTTGTATATCTATTACTTGCATATTAATAATTTCATTAAATAATATTTAAAAGTATTAAAACTTCATTTCTATTAAATGTTATTCATTTGTAAATCCTTGGATCCGCTCCTGCAGGTGCGCGAAAGCCTCATCACTACTGTAAACAAATTATTCATCACGCCGAAAATGTTCATGATTCCGCTAAACTAAGAAAGTTTACACATAGTTTTTCATCTCATGAACAACCATCAGCCCTGTCCAATGCAGAAATGCTCGAATTGAAGGGGAAAATTCAGGAATTGTTTTGCGTCAGCCATGTTTTGACGTGAACCTTACACCGCATTCTGTTATATTCTTAATATTATTGTATAGACGAAATTTGGTAAAGGACTATGTCCGCTCCATTTCTCCAGAACAGCTTAAGATATGAAAGTTAACTTTATCAGATATCATAGATAATGACTTGTAGATGTCACCATGAATATTCTTTCCGTCGTTAATACTTCCGGTCGTCACAGAAATTGGATTAAAATGTCGATTTTTTCTATTTCTTCGTCTTTCTAACTTCTTTTTTCTGTAATATTCATAGGGTATGTAAAGGCTCCTCTTTGAAGATTTTACGTATTACAAGTTTCTTGATAGGATTAAGAAGGAATTAAATATCTTTAAATATCTTAGATTTTCCGAAAACGTAGGACCAACGTTTCTTAAACACTACAAAATATTGATTTTTCCCCCGTATATATAGTTTGCGGGGACTGCTCAGTGCTCATTCACGTAGGAAGTGGTGTAGAGTTAACACCTACCAGGTGATTGGGATAGGCCAGAAAAACCTTCCCGTTGCCATGGAAACGAGTTTATATTAAATAAAAACGGTTGTATATGATATGTGTGTGCATTTTATTCGCCCCTATTTTTTGTCAACTGTAGAAGACATTGCCATCTTTACCCCCCCACCCCTTTTCTCTTTTTCGCTTCTATGTTTTGCATTCTTTATGAAATGACCTTGACTTTCATATCACAAGCAACTCTTCTTGACGTTTTCAAAATTATAAGCCTTAATTCTTTCTACAAAATAATGCTACTTTACATGTTTATGTTCAAGATCCCCCCCCCCCCCTTCCTCGAAGCAACCAGGTAGAATACACAGATATAAAATTCACAACTTATAAGGAACTTCTTAAGAGTTTTATTAATAAAATTCGGTTCCCCTGATGTGATTTGATATTTTGCTACCATTCATTCTTCTTCTGTTTTGTCTATAGAATTTATAATTATTTTATTTAGAATTAATTTATCTTTAGAAAGTAGTGATTGTCAGCTGCATTCATTAGCATTTCGCGTTTTCTTGTATATCTATTACTTGCATATTAATAATTTCATTAAATAATATTTAAAAGTATTAAAACTTCATTTCTATTAAATGTTATTCATTTGTAAATCCTTGGATCCGCTCCTGCAGGTGCGCGAAAGCCTCATCACTACTGTAAACAAATTATTCATCACGCCGAAAATGTTCATGATTCCGCTAAACTAAGAAAGTTTACACATAGTTTTTCATCTCATGAACAACCATCAGCCCTGTCCAATGCAGAAATGCTCGAATTGAAGGGGAAAATTCAGGAATTGTTTTGCGTCAGCCATGTTTTGACGTGAACCTTACACCGCATTCTGTTATATTCTTAATATTATTGTATAGACGAAATTTGGTAAAGGACTATGTCCGCTCCATTTCTCCAGAACAGCTTAAGATATGAAAGTTAACTTTATCAGATATCATAGATAATGACTTGTAGATGTCACCATGAATATTCTTTCCGTCGTTAATACTTCCGGTCGTCACAGAAATTGGATTAAAATGTCGATTTTTTCTATTTCTTCGTCTTTCTAACTTCTTTTTTCTGTAATATTCATAGGGTATGTAAAGGCCCCTCTTTGAAGATTTTACGTATTACAAGTTTCTTGATAGGATTAAGAAGGAATTAAATATCTTTAAATATCTTAGATTTTCCGAAAACGTAGGACCAACGTTTCTTAAACACTACAAAATATTGATTTTTCCCCCGTATATATAGTTTGCGGGGACTGCTCAGTGCTCATTCACGTAGGAAGTGGTGTAGAGTTAACACCTACCAGGTGATTGGGATAGGCCAGAAAAACCTTCCCGTTGCCATGGAAACGAGTTTATATTAAATAAAAACGGTTGTATATGATATGTGTGTGCATTTTATTCGCCCCTATTTTTTGTCAACTGTAGAAGACATTGCCATCTTTACCCCCCCACCCCTTTTCTCTTTTTCGCTTCTATGTTTTGCATTCTTTATGAAATGACCTTGACTTTCATATCACAAGCAACTCTTCTTGACGTTTTCAAAATTATAAGCCTTAATTCTTTCTACAAAATAATGCTACTTTACATGTTTATGTTCAAGATCCCCCCCCCCCCCTTCCTCGAAGCAACCAGGTAGAATACACAGATATAAAATTCACAACTTATAAGGAACTTCTTAAGAGTTTTATTAATAAAATTCGGTTCCCCTGATGTGATTTGATATTTTGCTACCATTCATTCTTCTTCTGTTTTGTCTATAGAATTTATAATTATTTTATTTAGAATTAATTTATCTTTAGAAAGTAGTGATTGTCAGCTGCATTCATTAGCATTTCGCGTTTTCTTGTATATCTATTACTTGCATATTAATAATTTCATTAAATAATATTTAAAAGTATTAAAACTTCATTTCTATTAAATGTTATTCATTTGTAAATCCTTGGATCCGCTCCTGCAGGTGCGCGAAAGCCTCATCACTACTGTAAACAAATTATTCATCACGCCGAAAATGTTCATGATTCCGCTAAACTAAGAAAGTTTACACATAGTTTTTCATCTCATGAACAACCATCAGCCCTGTCCAATGCAGAAATGCTCGAATTGAAGGGGAAAATTCAGGAATTGTTTTGCGTCAGCCATGTTTTGACGTGAACCTTACACCGCATTCTGTTATATTCTTAATATTATTGTATAGACGAAATTTGGTAAAGGACTATGTCCGCTCCATTTCTCCAGAACAGCTTAAGATATGAAAGTTAACTTTATCAGATATCATAGATAATGACTTGTAGATGTCACCATGAATATTCTTTCCGTCGTTAATACTTCCGGTCGTCACAGAAATTGGATTAAAATGTCGATTTTTTCTATTTCTTCGTCTTTCTAACTTCTTTTTTCTGTAATATTCATAGGGTATGTAAAGGCTCCTCTTTGAAGATTTTACGTATTACAAGTTTCTTGATAGGATTAAGAAGGAATTAAATATCTTTAAATATCTTAGATTTTCCGAAAACGTAGGACCAACGTTTCTTAAACACTACAAAATATTGATTTTTCCCCCGTATATATAGTTTGCGGGGACTGCTCAGTGCTCATTCACGTAGGAAGTGGTGTAGAGTTAACACCTACCAGGTGATTGGGATAGGCCAGAAAAACCTTCCCGTTGCCATGGAAACGAGTTTATATTAAATAAAAACGGTTGTATATGATATGTGTGTGCATTTTATTCGCCCCTATTTTTTGTCAACTGTAGAAGACATTGCCATCTTTACCCCCCCACCCCTTTTCTCTTTTTCGCTTCTATGTTTTGCATTCTTTATGAAATGACCTTGACTTTCATATCACAAGCAACTCTTCTTGACGTTTTCAAAATTATAAGCCTTAATTCTTTCTACAAAATAATGCTACTTTACATGTTTATGTTCAAGATCCCCCCCCCCCTTCCTCGAAGCAACCAGGTAGAATACACAGATATAAAATTCACAACTTATAAGGAACTTCTTAAGAGTTTTATTAATAAAATTCGGTTCCCCTGATGTGATTTGATATTTTGCTACCATTCATTCTTCTTCTGTTTTGTCTATAGAATTTATAATTATTTTATTTAGAATTAATTTATCTTTAGAAAGTAGTGATTGTCAGCTGCATTCATGAGCATTTCGCGTTTTCTTGTATATCTATTACTTGCATATTAATAATTTCATTAAATAATATTTAAAAGTATTAAAACTTCATTTCTATTAAATGTTATTCATTTGTAAATCCTTGGATCCGCTCCTGCAGGTGCGCGAAAGCCTCATCACTACTGTAAACAAATTATTCATCACGCCGAAAATGTTCATGATTCCGCTAAACTAAGAAAGTTTACACATAGTTTTTCATCTCATGAACAACCATCAGCCCTGTCCAATGCAGAAATGCTCGAATTGAAGGGGAAAATTCAGGAATTGTTTTGCGTCAGCCATGTTTTGACGTGAACCTTACACCGCATTCTGTTATATTCTTAATATTATTGTATAGACGAAATTTGGTAAAGGACTATGTCCGCTCCATTTCTCCAGAACAGCTTAAGATATGAAAGTTAACTTTATCAGATATCATAGATAATGACTTGTAGATGTCACCATGAATATTCTTTCCGTCGTTAATACTTCCGGTCGTCACAGAAATTGGATTAAAATGTCGATTTTTTCTATTTCTTCGTCTTTCTAACTTCTTTTTTCTGTAATATTCATAGGGTATGTAAAGGCTCCTCTTTGAAGATTTTACGTATTACAAGTTTCTTGATAGGATTAAGAAGGAATTAAATATCTTTAAATATCTTAGATTTTCCGAAAACGTAGGACCAACGTTTCTTAAACACTACAAAATATTGATTTTTCCCCCGTATATATAGTTTGCGGGGACTGCTCAGTGCTCATTCACGTAGGAAGTGGTGTAGAGTTAACACCTACCAGGTGATTGGGATAGGCCAGAAAAACCTTCCCGTTGCCATGGAAACGAGTTTATATTAAATAAAAACGGTTGTATATGATATGTGTGTGCATTTTATTCGCCCCTATTTTTTGTCAACTGTAGAAGACATTGCCATCTTTACCCCCCCACCCCTTTTCTCTTTTTCGCTTCTATGTTTTGCATTCTTTATGAAATGACCTTGACTTTCATATCACAAGCAACTCTTCTTGACGTTTTCAAAATTATAAGCCTTAATTCTTTCTACAAAATAATGCTACTTTACATGTTTATGTTCAAGATCCCCCCCCCCCCTTCCTCGAAGCAACCAGGTAGAATACACAGATATAAAATTCACAACTTATAAGGAACTTCTTAAGAGTTTTATTAATAAAATTCGGTTCCCCTGATGTGATTTGATATTTTGCTACCATTCATTCTTCTTCTGTTTTGTCTATAGAATTTATAATTATTTTATTTAGAATTAATTTATCTTTAGAAAGTAGTGATTGTCAGCTGCATTCATGAGCATTTCGCGTTTTCTTGTATATCTATTACTTGCATATTAATAATTTCATTAAATAATATTTAAAAGTATTAAAACTTCATTTCTATTAAATGTTATTCATTTGTAAATCCTTGGATCCGCTCCTGCAGGTGCGCGAAAGCCTCATCACTACTGTAAACAAATTATTCATCACGCCGAAAATGTTCATGATTCCGCTAAACTAAGAAAGTTTACACATAGTTTTTCATCTCATGAACAACCATCAGCCCTGTCCAATGCAGAAATGCTCGAATTGAAGGGGAAAATTCAGGAATTGTTTTGCGTCAGCCATGTTTTGACGTGAACCTTACACCGCATTCTGTTATATTCTTAATATTATTGTATAGACGAAATTTGGTAAAGGACTATGTCCGCTCCATTTCTCCAGAACAGCTTAAGATATGAAAGTTAACTTTATCAGATATCATAGATAATGACTTGTAGATGTCACCATGAATATTCTTTCCGTCGTTAATACTTCCGGTCGTCACAGAAATTGGATTAAAATGTCGATTTTTTCTATTTCTTCGTCTTTCTAACTTCTTTTTTCTGTAATATTCATAGGGTATGTAAAGGCTCCTCTTTGAAGATTTTACGTATTACAAGTTTCTTGATAGGATTAAGAAGGAATTAAATATCTTTAAATATCTTAGATTTTCCGAAAACGTAGGACCAACGTTTCTTAAACACTACAAAATATTGATTTTTCCCCCGTATATATAGTTTGCGGGGACTGCTCAGTGCTCATTCACGTAGGAAGTGGTGTAGAGTTAACACCTACCAGGTGATTGGGATAGGCCAGAAAAACCTTCCCGTTGCCATGGAAACGAGTTTATATTAAATAAAAACGGTTGTATATGATATGTGTGTGCATTTTATTCGCCCCTATTTTTTGTCAACTGTAGAAGACATTGCCATCTTTACCCCCCCACCCCTTTTCTCTTTTTCGCTTCTATGTTTTGCATTCTTTATGAAATGACCTTGACTTTCATATCACAAGCAACTCTTCTTGACGTTTTCAAAATTATAAGCCTTAATTCTTTCTACAAAATAATGCTACTTTACATGTTTATGTTCAAGATCCCCCCCCCCCCTTCCTCGAAGCAACCAGGTAGAATACACAGATATAAAATTCACAACTTATAAGGAACTTCTTAAGAGTTTTATTAATAAAATTCGGTTCCCCTGATGTGATTTGATATTTTGCTACCATTCATTCTTCTTCTGTTTTGTCTATAGAATTTATAATTATTTTATTTAGAATTAATTTATCTTTAGAAAGTAGTGATTGTCAGCTGCATTCATGAGCATTTCGCGTTTTCTTGTATATCTATTACTTGCATATTAATAATTTCATTAAATAATATTTAAAAGTATTAAAACTTCATTTCTATTAAATGTTATTCATTTGTAAATCCTTGGATCCGCTCCTGCAGGTGCGCGAAAGCCTCATCACTACTGTAAACAAATTATTCATCACGCCGAAAATGTTCATGATTCCGCTAAACTAAGAAAGTTTACACATAGTTTTTCATCTCATGAACAACCATCAGCCCTGTCCAATGCAGAAATGCTCGAATTGAAGGGGAAAATTCAGGAATTGTTTTGCGTCAGCCATGTTTTGACGTGAACCTTACACCGCATTCTGTTATATTCTTAATATTATTGTATAGACGAAATTTGGTAAAGGACTATGTCCGCTCCATTTCTCCAGAACAGCTTAAGATATGAAAGTTAACTTTATCAGATATCATAGATAATGACTTGTAGATGTCACCATGAATATTCTTTCCGTCGTTAATACTTCCGGTCGTCACAGAAATTGGATTAAAATGTCGATTTTTTCTATTTCTTCGTCTTTCTAACTTCTTTTTTCTGTAATATTCATAGGGTATGTAAAGGCTCCTCTTTGAAGATTTTACGTATTACAAGTTTCTTGATAGGATTAAGAAGGAATTAAATATCTTTAAATATCTTAGATTTTCCGAAAACGTAGGACCAACGTTTCTTAAACACTACAAAATATTGATTTTTCCCCCGTATATATAGTTTGCGGGGACTGCTCAGTGCTCATTCACGTAGGAAGTGGTGTAGAGTTAACACCTACCAGGTGATTGGGATAGGCCAGAAAAACCTTCCCGTTGCCATGGAAACGAGTTTATATTAAATAAAAACGGTTGTATATGATATGTGTGTGCATTTTATTCGCCCCTATTTTTTGTCAACTGTAGAAGACATTGCCATCTTTACCCCCCCACCCCTTTTCTCTTTTTCGCTTCTATGTTTTGCATTCTTTATGAAATGACCTTGACTTTCATATCACAAGCAACTCTTCTTGACGTTTTCAAAATTATAAGCCTTAATTCTTTCTACAAAATAATGCTACTTTACATGTTTATGTTCAAGATCCCCCCCCCCTTCCTCGAAGCAACCAGGTAGAATACACAGATATAAAATTCACAACTTATAAGGAACTTCTTAAGAGTTTTATTAATAAAATTCGGTTCCCCTGATGTGATTTGATATTTTGCTACCATTCATTCTTCTTCTGTTTTGTCTATAGAATTTATAATTATTTTATTTAGAATTAATTTATCTTTAGAAAGTAGTGATTGTCAGCTGCATTCATTAGCATTTCGCGTTTTCTTGTATATCTATTACTTGCATATTAATAATTTCATTAAATAATATTTAAAAGTATTAAAACTTCATTTCTATTAAATGTTATTCATTTGTAAATCCTTGGATCCGCTCCTGCAGGTGCGCGAAAGCCTCATCACTACTGTAAACAAATTATTCATCACGCCGAAAATGTTCATGATTCCGCTAAACTAAGAAAGTTTACACATAGTTTTTCATCTCATGAACAACCATCAGCCCTGTCCAATGCAGAAATGCTCGAATTGAAGGGGAAAATTCAGGAATTGTTTTGCGTCAGCCATGTTTTGACGTGAACCTTACACCGCATTCTGTTATATTCTTAATATTATTGTATAGACGAAATTTGGTAAAGGACTATGTCCGCTCCATTTCTCCAGAACAGCTTAAGATATGAAAGTTAACTTTATCAGATATCATAGATAATGACTTGTAGATGTCACCATGAATATTCTTTCCGTCGTTAATACTTCCGGTCGTCACAGAAATTGGATTAAAATGTCGATTTTTTCTATTTCTTCGTCTTTCTAACTTCTTTTTTCTGTAATATTCATAGGGTATGTAAAGGCCCCTCTTTGAAGATTTTACGTATTACAAGTTTCTTGATAGGATTAAGAAGGAATTAAATATCTTTAAATATCTTAGATTTTCCGAAAACGTAGGACCAACGTTTCTTAAACACTACAAAATATTGATTTTTCCCCCGTATATATAGTTTGCGGGGACTGCTCAGTGCTCATTCACGTAGGAAGTGGTGTAGAGTTAACACCTACCAGGTGATTGGGATAGGCCAGAAAAACCTTCCCGTTGCCATGGAAACGAGTTTATATTAAATAAAAACGGTTGTATATGATATGTGTGTGCATTTTATTCGCCCCTATTTTTTGTCAACTGTAGAAGACATTGCCATCTTTACCCCCCCACCCCTTTTCTCTTTTTCGCTTCTATGTTTTGCATTCTTTATGAAATGACCTTGACTTTCATATCACAAGCAACTCTTCTTGACGTTTTCAAAATTATAAGCCTTAATTCTTTCTACAAAATAATGCTACTTTACATGTTTATGTTCAAGATCCCCCCCCCCCCCTTCCTCGAAGCAACCAGGTAGAATACACAGATATAAAATTCACAACTTATAAGGAACTTCTTAAGAGTTTTATTAATAAAATTCGGTTCCCCTGATGTGATTTGATATTTTGCTACCATTCATTCTTCTTCTGTTTTGTCTATAGAATTTATAATTATTTTATTTAGAATTAATTTATCTTTAGAAAGTAGTGATTGTCAGCTGCATTCATTAGCATTTCGCGTTTTCTTGTATATCTATTACTTGCATATTAATAATTTCATTAAATAATATTTAAAAGTATTAAAACTTCATTTCTATTAAATGTTATTCATTTGTAAATCCTTGGATCCGCTCCTGCAGGTGCGCGAAAGCCTCATCACTACTGTAAACAAATTATTCATCACGCCGAAAATGTTCATGATTCCGCTAAACTAAGAAAGTTTACACATAGTTTTTCATCTCATGAACAACCATCAGCCCTGTCCAATGCAGAAATGCTCGAATTGAAGGGGAAAATTCAGGAATTGTTTTGCGTCAGCCATGTTTTGACGTGAACCTTACACCGCATTCTGTTATATTCTTAATATTATTGTATAGACGAAATTTGGTAAAGGACTATGTCCGCTCCATTTCTCCAGAACAGCTTAAGATATGAAAGTTAACTTTATCAGATATCATAGATAATGACTTGTAGATGTCACCATGAATATTCTTTCCGTCGTTAATACTTCCGGTCGTCACAGAAATTGGATTAAAATGTCGATTTTTTCTATTTCTTCGTCTTTCTAACTTCTTTTTTCTGTAATATTCATAGGGTATGTAAAGGCTCCTCTTTGAAGATTTTACGTATTACAAGTTTCTTGATAGGATTAAGAAGGAATTAAATATCTTTAAATATCTTAGATTTTCCGAAAACGTAGGACCAACGTTTCTTAAACACTACAAAATATTGATTTTTCCCCCGTATATATAGTTTGCGGGGACTGCTCAGTGCTCATTCACGTAGGAAGTGGTGTAGAGTTAACACCTACCAGGTGATTGGGATAGGCCAGAAAAACCTTCCCGTTGCCATGGAAACGAGTTTATATTAAATAAAAACGGTTGTATATGATATGTGTGTGCATTTTATTCGCCCCTATTTTTTGTCAACTGTAGAAGACATTGCCATCTTTACCCCCCCACCCCTTTTCTCTTTTTCGCTTCTATGTTTTGCATTCTTTATGAAATGACCTTGACTTTCATATCACAAGCAACTCTTCTTGACGTTTTCAAAATTATAAGCCTTAATTCTTTCTACAAAATAATGCTACTTTACATGTTTATGTTCAAGATCCCCCCCCCCCTTCCTCGAAGCAACCAGGTAGAATACACAGATATAAAATTCACAACTTATAAGGAACTTCTTAAGAGTTTTATTAATAAAATTCGGTTCCCCTGATGTGATTTGATATTTTGCTACCATTCATTCTTCTTCTGTTTTGTCTATAGAATTTATAATTATTTTATTTAGAATTAATTTATCTTTAGAAAGTAGTGATTGTCAGCTGCATTCATGAGCATTTCGCGTTTTCTTGTATATCTATTACTTGCATATTAATAATTTCATTAAATAATATTTAAAAGTATTAAAACTTCATTTCTATTAAATGTTATTCATTTGTAAATCCTTGGATCCGCTCCTGCAGGTGCGCGAAAGCCTCATCACTACTGTAAACAAATTATTCATCACGCCGAAAATGTTCATGATTCCGCTAAACTAAGAAAGTTTACACATAGTTTTTCATCTCATGAACAACCATCAGCCCTGTCCAATGCAGAAATGCTCGAATTGAAGGGGAAAATTCAGGAATTGTTTTGCGTCAGCCATGTTTTGACGTGAACCTTACACCGCATTCTGTTATATTCTTAATATTATTGTATAGACGAAATTTGGTAAAGGACTATGTCCGCTCCATTTCTCCAGAACAGCTTAAGATATGAAAGTTAACTTTATCAGATATCATAGATAATGACTTGTAGATGTCACCATGAATATTCTTTCCGTCGTTAATACTTCCGGTCGTCACAGAAATTGGATTAAAATGTCGATTTTTTCTATTTCTTCGTCTTTCTAACTTCTTTTTTCTGTAATATTCATAGGGTATGTAAAGGCTCCTCTTTGAAGATTTTACGTATTACAAGTTTCTTGATAGGATTAAGAAGGAATTAAATATCTTTAAATATCTTAGATTTTCCGAAAACGTAGGACCAACGTTTCTTAAACACTACAAAATATTGATTTTTCCCCCGTATATATAGTTTGCGGGGACTGCTCAGTGCTCATTCACGTAGGAAGTGGTGTAGAGTTAACACCTACCAGGTGATTGGGATAGGCCAGAAAAACCTTCCCGTTGCCATGGAAACGAGTTTATATTAAATAAAAACGGTTGTATATGATATGTGTGTGCATTTTATTCGCCCCTATTTTTTGTCAACTGTAGAAGACATTGCCATCTTTACCCCCCCACCCCTTTTCTCTTTTTCGCTTCTATGTTTTGCATTCTTTATGAAATGACCTTGACTTTCATATCACAAGCAACTCTTCTTGACGTTTTCAAAATTATAAGCCTTAATTCTTTCTACAAAATAATGCTACTTTACATGTTTATGTTCAAGATCCCCCCCCCCCCTTCCTCGAAGCAACCAGGTAGAATACACAGATATAAAATTCACAACTTATAAGGAACTTCTTAAGAGTTTTATTAATAAAATTCGGTTCCCCTGATGTGATTTGATATTTTGCTACCATTCATTCTTCTTCTGTTTTGTCTATAGAATTTATAATTATTTTATTTAGAATTAATTTATCTTTAGAAAGTAGTGATTGTCAGCTGCATTCATGAGCATTTCGCGTTTTCTTGTATATCTATTACTTGCATATTAATAATTTCATTAAATAATATTTAAAAGTATTAAAACTTCATTTCTATTAAATGTTATTCATTTGTAAATCCTTGGATCCGCTCCTGCAGGTGCGCGAAAGCCTCATCACTACTGTAAACAAATTATTCATCACGCCGAAAATGTTCATGATTCCGCTAAACTAAGAAAGTTTACACATAGTTTTTCATCTCATGAACAACCATCAGCCCTGTCCAATGCAGAAATGCTCGAATTGAAGGGGAAAATTCAGGAATTGTTTTGCGTCAGCCATGTTTTGACGTGAACCTTACACCGCATTCTGTTATATTCTTAATATTATTGTATAGACGAAATTTGGTAAAGGACTATGTCCGCTCCATTTCTCCAGAACAGCTTAAGATATGAAAGTTAACTTTATCAGATATCATAGATAATGACTTGTAGATGTCACCATGAATATTCTTTCCGTCGTTAATACTTCCGGTCGTCACAGAAATTGGATTAAAATGTCGATTTTTTCTATTTCTTCGTCTTTCTAACTTCTTTTTTCTGTAATATTCATAGGGTATGTAAAGGCTCCTCTTTGAAGATTTTACGTATTACAAGTTTCTTGATAGGATTAAGAAGGAATTAAATATCTTTAAATATCTTAGATTTTCCGAAAACGTAGGACCAACGTTTCTTAAACACTACAAAATATTGATTTTTCCCCCGTATATATAGTTTGCGGGGACTGCTCAGTGCTCATTCACGTAGGAAGTGGTGTAGAGTTAACACCTACCAGGTGATTGGGATAGGCCAGAAAAACCTTCCCGTTGCCATGGAAACGAGTTTATATTAAATAAAAACGGTTGTATATGATATGTGTGTGCATTTTATTCGCCCCTATTTTTTGTCAACTGTAGAAGACATTGCCATCTTTACCCCCCCACCCCTTTTCTCTTTTTCGCTTCTATGTTTTGCATTCTTTATGAAATGACCTTGACTTTCATATCACAAGCAACTCTTCTTGACGTTTTCAAAATTATAAGCCTTAATTCTTTCTACAAAATAATGCTACTTTACATGTTTATGTTCAAGATCCCCCCCCCCCCTTCCTCGAAGCAACCAGGTAGAATACACAGATATAAAATTCACAACTTATAAGGAACTTCTTAAGAGTTTTATTAATAAAATTCGGTTCCCCTGATGTGATTTGATATTTTGCTACCATTCATTCTTCTTCTGTTTTGTCTATAGAATTTATAATTATTTTATTTAGAATTAATTTATCTTTAGAAAGTAGTGATTGTCAGCTGCATTCATGAGCATTTCGCGTTTTCTTGTATATCTATTACTTGCATATTAATAATTTCATTAAATAATATTTAAAAGTATTAAAACTTCATTTCTATTAAATGTTATTCATTTGTAAATCCTTGGATCCGCTCCTGCAGGTGCGCGAAAGCCTCATCACTACTGTAAACAAATTATTCATCACGCCGAAAATGTTCATGATTCCGCTAAACTAAGAAAGTTTACACATAGTTTTTCATCTCATGAACAACCATCAGCCCTGTCCAATGCAGAAATGCTCGAATTGAAGGGGAAAATTCAGGAATTGTTTTGCGTCAGCCATGTTTTGACGTGAACCTTACACCGCATTCTGTTATATTCTTAATATTATTGTATAGACGAAATTTGGTAAAGGACTATGTCCGCTCCATTTCTCCAGAACAGCTTAAGATATGAAAGTTAACTTTATCAGATATCATAGATAATGACTTGTAGATGTCACCATGAATATTCTTTCCGTCGTTAATACTTCCGGTCGTCACAGAAATTGGATTAAAATGTCGATTTTTTCTATTTCTTCGTCTTTCTAACTTCTTTTTTCTGTAATATTCATAGGGTATGTAAAGGCTCCTCTTTGAAGATTTTACGTATTACAAGTTTCTTGATAGGATTAAGAAGGAATTAAATATCTTTAAATATCTTAGATTTTCCGAAAACGTAGGACCAACGTTTCTTAAACACTACAAAATATTGATTTTTCCCCCGTATATATAGTTTGCGGGGACTGCTCAGTGCTCATTCACGTAGGAAGTGGTGTAGAGTTAACACCTACCAGGTGATTGGGATAGGCCAGAAAAACCTTCCCGTTGCCATGGAAACGAGTTTATATTAAATAAAAACGGTTGTATATGATATGTGTGTGCATTTTATTCGCCCCTATTTTTTGTCAACTGTAGAAGACATTGCCATCTTTACCCCCCCACCCCTTTTCTCTTTTTCGCTTCTATGTTTTGCATTCTTTATGAAATGACCTTGACTTTCATATCACAAGCAACTCTTCTTGACGTTTTCAAAATTATAAGCCTTAATTCTTTCTACAAAATAATGCTACTTTACATGTTTATGTTCAAGATCCCCCCCCCCTTCCTCGAAGCAACCAGGTAGAATACACAGATATAAAATTCACAACTTATAAGGAACTTCTTAAGAGTTTTATTAATAAAATTCGGTTCCCCTGATGTGATTTGATATTTTGCTACCATTCATTCTTCTTCTGTTTTGTCTATAGAATTTATAATTATTTTATTTAGAATTAATTTATCTTTAGAAAGTAGTGATTGTCAGCTGCATTCATTAGCATTTCGCGTTTTCTTGTATATCTATTACTTGCATATTAATAATTTCATTAAATAATATTTAAAAGTATTAAAACTTCATTTCTATTAAATGTTATTCATTTGTAAATCCTTGGATCCGCTCCTGCAGGTGCGCGAAAGCCTCATCACTACTGTAAACAAATTATTCATCACGCCGAAAATGTTCATGATTCCGCTAAACTAAGAAAGTTTACACATAGTTTTTCATCTCATGAACAACCATCAGCCCTGTCCAATGCAGAAATGCTCGAATTGAAGGGGAAAATTCAGGAATTGTTTTGCGTCAGCCATGTTTTGACGTGAACCTTACACCGCATTCTGTTATATTCTTAATATTATTGTATAGACGAAATTTGGTAAAGGACTATGTCCGCTCCATTTCTCCAGAACAGCTTAAGATATGAAAGTTAACTTTATCAGATATCATAGATAATGACTTGTAGATGTCACCATGAATATTCTTTCCGTCGTTAATACTTCCGGTCGTCACAGAAATTGGATTAAAATGTCGATTTTTTCTATTTCTTCGTCTTTCTAACTTCTTTTTTCTGTAATATTCATAGGGTATGTAAAGGCTCCTCTTTGAAGATTTTACGTATTACAAGTTTCTTGATAGGATTAAGAAGGAATTAAATATCTTTAAATATCTTAGATTTTCCGAAAACGTAGGACCAACGTTTCTTAAACACTACAAAATATTGATTTTTCCCCCGTATATATAGTTTGCGGGGACTGCTCAGTGCTCATTCACGTAGGAAGTGGTGTAGAGTTAACACCTACCAGGTGATTGGGATAGGCCAGAAAAACCTTCCCGTTGCCATGGAAACGAGTTTATATTAAATAAAAACGGTTGTATATGATATGTGTGTGCATTTTATTCGCCCCTATTTTTTGTCAACTGTAGAAGACATTGCCATCTTTACCCCCCCACCCCTTTTCTCTTTTTCGCTTCTATGTTTTGCATTCTTTATGAAATGACCTTGACTTTCATATCACAAGCAACTCTTCTTGACGTTTTCAAAATTATAAGCCTTAATTCTTTCTACAAAATAATGCTACTTTACATGTTTATGTTCAAGATCCCCCCCCCCCCTTCCTCGAAGCAACCAGGTAGAATACACAGATATAAAATTCACAACTTATAAGGAACTTCTTAAGAGTTTTATTAATAAAATTCGGTTCCCCTGATGTGATTTGATATTTTGCTACCATTCATTCTTCTTCTGTTTTGTCTATAGAATTTATAATTATTTTATTTAGAATTAATTTATCTTTAGAAAGTAGTGATTGTCAGCTGCATTCATGAGCATTTCGCGTTTTCTTGTATATCTATTACTTGCATATTAATAATTTCATTAAATAATATTTAAAAGTATTAAAACTTCATTTCTATTAAATGTTATTCATTTGTAAATCCTTGGATCCGCTCCTGCAGGTGCGCGAAAGCCTCATCACTACTGTAAACAAATTATTCATCACGCCGAAAATGTTCATGATTCCGCTAAACTAAGAAAGTTTACACATAGTTTTTCATCTCATGAACAACCATCAGCCCTGTCCAATGCAGAAATGCTCGAATTGAAGGGGAAAATTCAGGAATTGTTTTGCGTCAGCCATGTTTTGACGTGAACCTTACACCGCATTCTGTTATTAAGGTCTTCCGTTTCAGACGGAAGACCTTATAGTGATTCTACTGTTTCTTTTTATTATTATTTTTTTTTTCCCCTTTTCTTGTCGGAGCGTTTTCTCAGAGATGGCTGGACGGATTTTCTTGAAATTTTCAGGAATGATAGAGAATGAAAATACCCCCAGGCGTTTTTTTCATTTTTTCAAAATTCACTTCCGGTCGTCAGATATCTCCGATTTCCGTCTTTTTAAAAAATATTTTGTCCCAGTCATATCTCAAAAACGGTAAGAGATTAAGACACCAAACTCTAATGGTTAATAGATCTTGAGGAGTAGGCAAAACCATTTGGGATAAGAGCGTCAGCCGTCACTTCCGGTTGTCACAGGAAGTGATAATAGAAATCGAAAATTTCAACTTTTCTTTTTTGAATCTTTTTTTGCATCACGTTATTGCATTTCATTTGTAGTTTTGAAATATGTCAGTCCCACCGGAAACAAAAACGACAACTTCCGGTTATAAGAGAAAAACTACATAATTTGGGTATTTTTCTTTCCCATAAATATTTTTTATAGATGACGTATTTGAACTGATTTTTACTTATGTTATTAGGACTGCAAATGTCTAGAGTAACGTCAAAAATCTTTGTAAAATTCACTTCCGGTCGCGCGTTTAGGTGTCCGTAAAATGAGAAATTTTCGGAGTGAGACCTCAGAAACGGTAAGAGATTTTGACACCAAACTTTTATGAGTAATAGACCTTGAGGAGTAGACAAAATCATTTGGGTTAAGAGCGTCAATCGTCACTTCCGGTCGTCACAGGAAGTGATCAAAGAAATCGAAAATTTCAACTATTCTCTTTTGGAATAAGACTTGCATCATATAATTGTATCTTTTTCACAGTTTTGATATGTGTTGGTTCCACCCGAAACAAAAAACAACAACTTCCGGTTATAAGAGAAAAACTACATCATAGGGTTTTTGGATTTTCCCATACATATCGCTTATAGATAGAGTTCTTTAAATGATTTTTATATATGTTATTGAGACTGCAGATGTCTAAATTGACGTCAAACATCTTAGTATAATTCACTTCCGGTTGCGTATTTTCCTGCCCTCAAATTGAGATTTTATTCACCTAATTGCTCAGCACCAGTAAACGACTGAAGTCTAAAACTTTCAGGACTGATAGTCAGTCACCAGTTTTTCTACATCATGTGAAAATCGTACGTTGCCGTCAGTTTCCGTCGTGACCGGAAGCGATGCAAAAAAAGTGAATTTTCCAAGTTTTGTTTTCTTTTTACAGAAATGTTTGGCTAATGCAGATGTTAGATAGACTAAAACCATGCAAATCATTTTCACTGGGAGTGCCGGCCTAAAAACCGGACGTTGTTTCAAACATGAGTAGTTTTTCATGGAAACTTTTAGGGATGATCAGTTGTGAATAATTTAGGTGTAGAATGAACATTTTATTTGTTTGGAGTAATTTCAGTCTTGATGAAGTAAAAAAAAAACATAGAAAGTAAATTTATTTCCGGGATTTTCTCATGACCTTGACCTTTGATCTTAACGTTTGATCTTGACCTTGAACTTCGATGACCTTGACTTTTGACCAAAAGGTCAGAATCAATAATAAATTTACTCCTCTTTCTCCCCTCCCCTTCCCCAAAAAAATCAAAAAAAAAAAATCAGATTAATATCAGCCTAGAATATTTCTCTAGAACTCATACAACACCTCGGATCGACATAAAATTTCGGGGTTTTGCAGAAGATACCTGAAAGAAAGTTTCCTGAAAATTTGACAGTGAATCTCTGAAGTATATAGAAATTATGAATGTTAACGGCAAACACTACATCTTTTTTTCGTATCTGAAATTTAGGTGCTGATGAACATAAAAATTAATTAAAGCTTTTCTCGCTTATTTCTTCAGTTGTTATGAATAGCACTCGATTCTCTTGATATGATATGATATTTTAACACCAAGCATTCTTGCTTTCTCTAGTATGTGGAATTTATTTCAATTTTATTTAGAATTAATATTAATCGAATGAATGTCGAAAACAGCGATTTTTTCCCAGCAAATAAATTTTCACTCTCTCATTGGCACATTTTTCTTTCTAAAATGCATATCTGAAATTTTGATTCATGCTACTTACATTTAATTCAATCCACACAGAGATGCTTACCTATTATTTCAGGATATTCAGTCACATCCGAACCCGATCCGACATTTTCATATATTTGTAAACAAAGTCTCGACACTGCAGTTCTAATGCATCATAGGCTCTGAATGATTAATTCAATGCATTCCAAATATAGACCAACTCAAATAATTTTTTAAGCCGACAATCTGCATTTGCATTATACACCAATCGTGTTTCTCAATCTATTCAATACTGATCACTACATTCCATAACAAACAAAAGAACACGTGCTTTTATTCCTATTTATTCTTAAACAATTAATTTACTACCTCCATCTTCATCGGAATACGTGGTCTAGTGGTTAGCGCACAGGTCTTATAACCCGAAGGTTTTGAGTTCGATCCATGCTGGGAGAACTTTTTTTTTTTTTTTTTTTTTTTTTTTTTTTGCATTTTCTGCTTTTTTTTCAGAACAGTTGACAAAAGAATCAAGAAAACGGAAGACCTGTTATTGCCTAGGCAATAAGTATCTAGTATTCTTAATATTATTGTATAGACGAAATTTGGTAAAGGACTATGTCCGCTCCATTTCTCCAGAACAGCTTAAGATATGAAAGTTAACTTTATCAGATATCATAGATAATGACTTGTAGATGTCACCATGAATATTCTTTCCGTCGTTAATACTTCCGGTCGTCACAGAAATTGGATTAAAATGTCGATTTTTTCTATTTCTTCGTCTTTCTAACTTCTTTTTTCTGTAATATTCATAGGGTATGTAAAGGCTCCTCTTTGAAGATTTTACGTATTACAAGTTTCTTGATAGGATTAAGAAGGAATTAAATATCTTTAAATATCTTAGATTTTCCGAAAACGTAGGACCAACGTTTCTTAAACACTACAAAATATTGATTTTTCCCCCGTATATATAGTTTGCGGGGACTGCTCAGTGCTCATTCACGTAGGAAGTGGTGTAGAGTTAACACCTACCAGGTGATTGGGATAGGCCAGAAAAACCTTCCCGTTGCCATGGAAACGAGTTTATATTAAATAAAAACGGTTGTATATGATATGTGTGTGCATTTTATTCGCCCCTATTTTTTGTCAACTGTAGAAGACATTGCCATCTTTACCCCCCCACCCCTTTTCTCTTTTTCGCTTCTATGTTTTGCATTCTTTATGAAATGACCTTGACTTTCATATCACAAGCAACTCTTCTTGACGTTTTCAAAATTATAAGCCTTAATTCTTTCTACAAAATAATGCTACTTTACATGTTTATGTTCAAGATCCCCCCCCCCTTCCTCGAAGCAACCAGGTAGAATACACAGATATAAAATTCACAACTTATAAGGAACTTCTTAAGAGTTTTATTAATAAAATTCGGTTCCCCTGATGTGATTTGATATTTTGCTACCATTCATTCTTCTTCTGTTTTGTCTATAGAATTTATAATTATTTTATTTAGAATTAATTTATCTTTAGAAAGTAGTGATTGTCAGCTGCATTCATGAGCATTTCGCGTTTTCTTGTATATCTATTACTTGCATATTAATAATTTCATTAAATAATATTTAAAAGTATTAAAACTTCATTTCTATTAAATGTTATTCATTTGTAAATCCTTGGATCCGCTCCTGCAGGTGCGCGAAAGCCTCATCACTACTGTAAACAAATTATTCATCACGCCGAAAATGTTCATGATTCCGCTAAACTAAGAAAGTTTACACATAGTTTTTCATCTCATGAACAACCATCAGCCCTGTCCAATGCAGAAATGCTCGAATTGAAGGGGAAAATTCAGGAATTGTTTTGCGTCAGCCATGTTTTGACGTGAACCTTACACCGCATTCTGTTATTAAGGTCTTCCGTTTCAGACGGAAGACCTTATAGTGATTCTACTGTTTCTTTTTATTATTATTTTTTTTTTCCCCTTTTCTTGTCGGAGCGTTTTCTCAGAGATGGCTGGACGGATTTTCTTGAAATTTTCAGGGATGATAGAGAATGAAAATACCCCTAGGCGTTTTTTTCATTTTTTCAAAATTCACTTCCGGTCGTCAGATATGTCCGATTTCCGTTTTTTTCAAAAATATTTTGTCCCAGTCATATCTCAGAAAAGGTAAGAGATTAAGACACCAAACCTATACGGTTAATAGATCTTGAGGAGTAGGCAAAACCATTTGGGTTAAGAGCGTCAGCCGTCACTTCCGGTCGTCACAGGAAGTGATCAAAGAAATCGAAATTTTCAACTTTTCTTTTTTGATTTTTTTCTTTCATTACATTGTTGCATCTTATTTGTAGATTCGAAATATGTTAGTCTTACCGGAACCAAAAACGTCAACTTCCGGCTATAAGTGAAAAACTGCATAATTTGAGTATTTTACTTTCCCATAAATATTTTTTATACATAATGTATTTGAACTGATTTTTGAATATGTTATCAAGACTGCAAATGTCTAGAGTAACGTCAAATATCTTTGTAAAATTCACTTCCGGTCGCGCGTTTAAATGTCCGCAAAATGAGAACTTGTCCGAGTGAGATCTCAGAAACGGTAAGAGATTTAGACACCAAACTGATAAGAGTATTAAACCTTGAGAAGTAGACAAAACAATTTGGCTTAAGAGCGTCAGTCGTCACTTCCGGTCGTCACAGGAAGTGATCAAAGAAATCGAAAATTTCAAATTTTCTCTTTTGAAATAAGACTTGCATCATATAATTGTATCTTTTTCACAGTTACGAGATGTCTTGGTTCCACCGGAAACAAAAAACGACAACTTTCGGTTTTAAGAGAAAAACTACATAATAGGGGTTTTGAATTTCCCCCAACATATCGCTTATAGATAGAGTTCTTTAAATGATTTTTATATATGTTATTGAGACTGCAGTTGTCTAGATTGACATGAAATATCTTAATAAAATTCACTTCCGGTCGCGTGTTTTCTTGTCCACAAAATGAAAAGTTATTTCAGCGAGATCTCGGAAACGGCATGAAAGTAAAACACCAAACTTGTAGGAGTAATAAAACTTGGTGAGAAGGCAAAACACATAGGGTTAAAAGCGTCAGCCGTCATTTCCGGTCATCACAGGAAGTGATCGAAGAAATCGAAAATTTCAACTTTTCTTTTTAAAATTAAAATTTTCATCACTTTATTGCTTCCCTTTCGCTGTTTTAAAATATGTTAAATTCCACCGGAAAAAAACTTTAAACTTCCGGTTTTAAAAGATAAACTACGTTATTTCGTGGTTTAGCTTTCTCATAAATATCACTTATAGATAAGTAATTGAAATGTTTTTTTTTTTTTTTTTTTTTTTTTTTTTTACATATGCTGTAGATACTGCAAAAGTCAAGAGAAAATTCAGAGATTTTTATTCAGTTCACTTCCGGTCGTGTGTTTTCTTGTCCTCAAAATTAGAATTTGTTCTCACAATTGTTCGGCAACAGTAAAAGACTGAACTCTAAAACTTTCAGGACTTATAGTCAGTCATCAGTTCATTTGCTTGGTGTAAAAATCGTGTGTCGTCATTACTTCCGGTCGTGAGAGGAAACGAAGCAAAAAAGTATATTTTAAGTTATTTGGTTTCTACATAAGTTTTAGGCTAATACCGACGTTGGAAAAGACATGTTCATGCAAACAGGAAGTCGTATAACGGAAGACCTTCTCATTACTAGTAATGAGTTTCTAGTATTCTTAATATTATTGTATAGACGAAATTTTGTAAAGGACTTTGTCCGCTCCATTTCTCCAGAACAGCTTAAGATATGAAAGTTAACTCTGTCAGATATCATAGATAATGACTTGTAGATGTCACCATGAATATTCTTTCCGTCGTCAATACTTCCGGTCGTCACAGAAATTGGATTAAAAAGTCGATTTTTTCAATTTCTTCGTCTTTCTAATTTCTTTTTTTCTGTAATATTCATAGGGTATGTAAAGGCCCCTCTCTGAAGATTTTACGTATTACCAGTTTCTTGATAGGATTAAGAAGGAATTAAATATCTTTAAATATCTTAGAATTTCCGAAAACGTAGGACCAACGTTTCTTAAACACTACAAAATATTGATTTCTTCCCCGTATATATAGTTTGCGGGGACTGCTCAGCGCTCATTCACGTAGGACGCGGTGTAGAGGTAACACCTACCTGGGGATTGGGATAGGCCAGAAAAACCTTCCTGTTGCCATGGAAACGAGTTTATATTAAATAAAAACGGTTGTATATGAATGTGTGTGCATTTTATTCGCCCCTCTTTTTTGTCAACTGTAGAAGACATTGTCATCTTTAACCCTCCCCCCCCCCCCTTTTATCTTTTTCGCTTTTATGTTTTAGATTATTTTTTAAATGACCTTGACCTTCATATCCCAAGCAACTCTTCTTGACGTTTGCAAAATTATAAGCCTTAATTCTTTCTACAAAATAATGGTAATTTACATGTTTATGTTCAAGACCCCCCCCCCCCTTCCTCGAAGCAACCAGGTAGAAGACACAGAAAAAAAATTCACAACTTATACGGAACTTCTTTAGAGTTTCATTAATAAAATTCAGTTCCCCTGATGTGATTTGATATTTTGGTACCATTCATTCTTCTTCTGTTTTGTCTATAGAATTTATAATTATTTTATTTAGAATTAATTTATCTTTAGAAAGTAGTGATTGTCAGCTGCATTCATTAGCATTTCGCGTTTTCTTGTATATCTATTACTTACATATTAATCATTTCATTAAATAATATTTAAAAGTATTAAAACTTCATTTCTATTAAATTTTATTCATTTGTAAATCCTTGGATCCGCTCCTGCAGGTGCGCGAAAGCCTCATCACTACTGTGAACAAATTATTCATCACGCCGAAAATGTTCATGATTCCACTAAACTAAGAAAGTTTACACATAGTTTATCATCTCATAAACAACCATCAGCCCTGTCCAATGCAGAAATGCTCGAATTGAAGGGGAAAATTCAGGAATTGTTTTGCGTCAGCCATGTTTTGACGTGAACCTTACACGCCATTCTCTTATTAAGGTCTTCCGTTTCAGTCGGAAGACCTTATAGTGATTGTACTGTTTATTATTATTAAGGTCTTCCGTTCCAGACGGAAGACCTTATAGTGATTGTACTGTTTATTATTATTATTATTATTATTATTATTATTATTTTTTTCCCCTTTTTTTGTCGGCAGGATTTCTCAGAGATGACTGGATGGATTTTCCTGAAATTTTCAGGGTTGATATAGAATGAAAATACCCCGAGGCGTTTTTTTCATTTTTTCAAAATTCACTTCCGGTCGTCAGATATGTCCGATTTCCGTTTTTTTCAAAAATATTTTTTCCGAGTGAGATCTCAGAAACGGTAAGAGATTAAGACACCAAACTTATACGAGTAATAGATCATGAGGAGTAGGCGAGCCCATTTGGGTTAAGCGTGTCAGCCGTCACTTCCGGTCGTCACAGGAAGTGATCAAAGAAATCGAAAATTTCAACTTTTCTTTTTTGAATTTTTTTTTGCATCACATTATTGCATCTCATGTGTAGTTTCGAAATATATCAGTCCCACCGGAAACAAAAACGACAACTTCCGGTTAGAAGAGGAAAACTACATAATTTGAGTATTTTACTTTCCCTTAAATATCTTTTATAGATAAAGTATTTAAAAAGATTTTTAGATATGTTATTCAGACTGCAAATGTCTAGAGTAACGTCAAAAATCTTAGTAAAATTCACTTCCGGTCGCGTGTTTTTCCTGTCCTCAAAATGAAAAGTAATCCCATCGAGATCTCGGAAACGGCATGAGATTAAGACACCAAACTTATAGGAGTAATAGACCTCGAGGAGTTGGCAAAACACATAGGGTAAGACGCGTCAGCCGTCACTTCCGGTCGTCACAGGAAGTGATCAAAAAATCGAAAATTTCAACTTTTCGTTATAAAATTAAAACTTGCATCACTTTGTTGCATCTCTATCGTGTTTTGAAATATGTTAGATTCCACCGGAAACAAAAACTGTAAACTTCCGGTTTAAAGAGATAAACTACGTTATTTCGATGTTAAGCTTTCTCATAAATATCACTTACAGATTTGAAATGTTTTTTTTATTTTTACATATCCTGTAGATACTACAAATGTCATGAGAAAAATTAAGAGATTTTTATTCAATTTACTTCCGGTCGTGTGTTTTCCTGTCCCAAAAATTAGAATGTGTTCTCAGAATTGCTTGGTAAGAGTAAAGGACTGAAGTCTAAAACTTTCAGGACTTATAGTCAGTCATCAGTTCATTTGCATCGTGTAAAAATCGTCTGTCGTCATTACTTCCGGTTGTGACAGGAAATGAAGCAAAAAAAGTATTTTTTTAAAGTTATTTTGTTTCTACATCAGTTTGAGGCTTATACCGACGTTGGAAAAGACATGTTCATGCAAACAGGAAGTAGTATAACGGAAGACCTTCTCATTACTAGTAATGAGTTTCTAGTATTCTTAATATTATTGTATAGACGAAATTTGGTAAAGGACTATGTCCGCTCCATTTCTCCAGAACAGCTTAAGATATGAAAGTTAACTTTATCAGATATCATAGATAATGACTTGTAGATGTCACCATGAATATTCTTTCCGTCGTTAATACTTCCGGTCGTCACAGAAATTGGATTAAAATGTCGATTTTTTCTATTTCTTCGTCTTTCTAACTTCTTTTTTCTGTAATATTCATAGGGTATGTAAAGGCTCCTCTTTGAAGATTTTACGTATTACAAGTTTCTTGATAGGATTAAGAAGGAATTAAATATCTTTAAATATCTTAGATTTTCCGAAAACGTAGGACCAACGTTTCTTAAACACTACAAAATATTGATTTTTCCCCCGTATATATAGTTTGCGGGGACTGCTCAGTGCTCATTCACGTAGGAAGTGGTGTAGAGTTAACACCTACCAGGTGATTGGGATAGGCCAGAAAAACCTTCCCGTTGCCATGGAAACGAGTTTATATTAAATAAAAACGGTTGTATATGATATGTGTGTGCATTTTATTCGCCCCTATTTTTTGTCAACTGTAGAAGACATTGCCATCTTTACCCCCCCACCCCTTTTCTCTTTTTCGCTTCTATGTTTTGCATTCTTTATGAAATGACCTTGACTTTCATATCACAAGCAACTCTTCTTGACGTTTTCAAAATTATAAGCCTTAATTCTTTCTACAAAATAATGCTACTTTACATGTTTATGTTCAAGATCCCCCCCCCCCCCTTCCTCGAAGCAACCAGGTAGAATACACAGATATAAAATTCACAACTTATAAGGAACTTCTTAAGAGTTTTATTAATAAAATTCGGTTCCCCTGATGTGATTTGATATTTTGCTACCATTCATTCTTCTTCTGTTTTGTCTATAGAATTTATAATTATTTTATTTAGAATTAATTTATCTTTAGAAAGTAGTGATTGTCAGCTGCATTCATTAGCATTTCGCGTTTTCTTGTATATCTATTACTTGCATATTAATAATTTCATTAAATAATATTTAAAAGTATTAAAACTTCATTTCTATTAAATGTTATTCATTTGTAAATCCTTGGATCCGCTCCTGCAGGTGCGCGAAAGCCTCATCACTACTGTAAACAAATTATTCATCACGCCGAAAATGTTCATGATTCCGCTAAACTAAGAAAGTTTACACATAGTTTTTCATCTCATGAACAACCATCAGCCCTGTCCAATGCAGAAATGCTCGAATTGAAGGGGAAAATTCAGGAATTGTTTTGCGTCAGCCATGTTTTGACGTGAACCTTACACCGCATTCTGTTATATTCTTAATATTATTGTATAGACGAAATTTGGTAAAGGACTATGTCCGCTCCATTTCTCCAGAACAGCTTAAGATATGAAAGTTAACTTTATCAGATATCATAGATAATGACTTGTAGATGTCACCATGAATATTCTTTCCGTCGTTAATACTTCCGGTCGTCACAGAAATTGGATTAAAATGTCGATTTTTTCTATTTCTTCGTCTTTCTAACTTCTTTTTTCTGTAATATTCATAGGGTATGTAAAGGCTCCTCTTTGAAGATTTTACGTATTACAAGTTTCTTGATAGGATTAAGAAGGAATTAAATATCTTTAAATATCTTAGATTTTCCGAAAACGTAGGACCAACGTTTCTTAAACACTACAAAATATTGATTTTTCCCCCGTATATATAGTTTGCGGGGACTGCTCAGTGCTCATTCACGTAGGAAGTGGTGTAGAGTTAACACCTACCAGGTGATTGGGATAGGCCAGAAAAACCTTCCCGTTGCCATGGAAACGAGTTTATATTAAATAAAAACGGTTGTATATGATATGTGTGTGCATTTTATTCGCCCCTATTTTTTGTCAACTGTAGAAGACATTGCCATCTTTACCCCCCCACCCCTTTTCTCTTTTTCGCTTCTATGTTTTGCATTCTTTATGAAATGACCTTGACTTTCATATCACAAGCAACTCTTCTTGACGTTTTCAAAATTATAAGCCTTAATTCTTTCTACAAAATAATGCTACTTTACATGTTTATGTTCAAGATCCCCCCCCCCCCTTCCTCGAAGCAACCAGGTAGAATACACAGATATAAAATTCACAACTTATAAGGAACTTCTTAAGAGTTTTATTAATAAAATTCGGTTCCCCTGATGTGATTTGATATTTTGCTACCATTCATTCTTCTTCTGTTTTGTCTATAGAATTTATAATTATTTTATTTAGAATTAATTTATCTTTAGAAAGTAGTGATTGTCAGCTGCATTCATTAGCATTTCGCGTTTTCTTGTATATCTATTACTTGCATATTAATAATTTCATTAAATAATATTTAAAAGTATTAAAACTTCATTTCTATTAAATGTTATTCATTTGTAAATCCTTGGATCCGCTCCTGCAGGTGCGCGAAAGCCTCATCACTACTGTAAACAAATTATTCATCACGCCGAAAATGTTCATGATTCCGCTAAACTAAGAAAGTTTACACATAGTTTTTCATCTCATGAACAACCATCAGCCCTGTCCAATGCAGAAATGCTCGAATTGAAGGGGAAAATTCAGGAATTGTTTTGCGTCAGCCATGTTTTGACGTGAACCTTACACCGCATTCTGTTATATTCTTAATATTATTGTATAGACGAAATTTGGTAAAGGACTATGTCCGCTCCATTTCTCCAGAACAGCTTAAGATATGAAAGTTAACTTTATCAGATATCATAGATAATGACTTGTAGATGTCACCATGAATATTCTTTCCGTCGTTAATACTTCCGGTCGTCACAGAAATTGGATTAAAATGTCGATTTTTTCTATTTCTTCGTCTTTCTAACTTCTTTTTTCTGTAATATTCATAGGGTATGTAAAGGCTCCTCTTTGAAGATTTTACGTATTACAAGTTTCTTGATAGGATTAAGAAGGAATTAAATATCTTTAAATATCTTAGATTTTCCGAAAACGTAGGACCAACGTTTCTTAAACACTACAAAATATTGATTTTTCCCCCGTATATATAGTTTGCGGGGACTGCTCAGTGCTCATTCACGTAGGAAGTGGTGTAGAGTTAACACCTACCAGGTGATTGGGATAGGCCAGAAAAACCTTCCCGTTGCCATGGAAACGAGTTTATATTAAATAAAAACGGTTGTATATGATATGTGTGTGCATTTTATTCGCCCCTATTTTTTGTCAACTGTAGAAGACATTGCCATCTTTACCCCCCCACCCCTTTTCTCTTTTTCGCTTCTATGTTTTGCATTCTTTATGAAATGACCTTGACTTTCATATCACAAGCAACTCTTCTTGACGTTTTCAAAATTATAAGCCTTAATTCTTTCTACAAAATAATGCTACTTTACATGTTTATGTTCAAGATCCCCCCCCCCCCTTCCTCGAAGCAACCAGGTAGAATACACAGATATAAAATTCACAACTTATAAGGAACTTCTTAAGAGTTTTATTAATAAAATTCGGTTCCCCTGATGTGATTTGATATTTTGCTACCATTCATTCTTCTTCTGTTTTGTCTATAGAATTTATAATTATTTTATTTAGAATTAATTTATCTTTAGAAAGTAGTGATTGTCAGCTGCATTCATTAGCATTTCGCGTTTTCTTGTATATCTATTACTTGCATATTAATAATTTCATTAAATAATATTTAAAAGTATTAAAACTTCATTTCTATTAAATGTTATTCATTTGTAAATCCTTGGATCCGCTCCTGCAGGTGCGCGAAAGCCTCATCACTACTGTAAACAAATTATTCATCACGCCGAAAATGTTCATGATTCCGCTAAACTAAGAAAGTTTACACATAGTTTTTCATCTCATGAACAACCATCAGCCCTGTCCAATGCAGAAATGCTCGAATTGAAGGGGAAAATTCAGGAATTGTTTTGCGTCAGCCATGTTTTGACGTGAACCTTACACCGCATTCTGTTATATTCTTAATATTATTGTATAGACGAAATTTGGTAAAGGACTATGTCCGCTCCATTTCTCCAGAACAGCTTAAGATATGAAAGTTAACTTTATCAGATATCATAGATAATGACTTGTAGATGTCACCATGAATATTCTTTCCGTCGTTAATACTTCCGGTCGTCACAGAAATTGGATTAAAATGTCGATTTTTTCTATTTCTTCGTCTTTCTAACTTCTTTTTTCTGTAATATTCATAGGGTATGTAAAGGCTCCTCTTTGAAGATTTTACGTATTACAAGTTTCTTGATAGGATTAAGAAGGAATTAAATATCTTTAAATATCTTAGATTTTCCGAAAACGTAGGACCAACGTTTCTTAAACACTACAAAATATTGATTTTTCCCCCGTATATATAGTTTGCGGGGACTGCTCAGTGCTCATTCACGTAGGAAGTGGTGTAGAGTTAACACCTACCAGGTGATTGGGATAGGCCAGAAAAACCTTCCCGTTGCCATGGAAACGAGTTTATATTAAATAAAAACGGTTGTATATGATATGTGTGTGCATTTTATTCGCCCCTATTTTTTGTCAACTGTAGAAGACATTGCCATCTTTACCCCCCCACCCCTTTTCTCTTTTTCGCTTCTATGTTTTGCATTCTTTATGAAATGACCTTGACTTTCATATCACAAGCAACTCTTCTTGACGTTTTCAAAATTATAAGCCTTAATTCTTTCTACAAAATAATGCTACTTTACATGTTTATGTTCAAGATCCCCCCCCCCTTCCTCGAAGCAACCAGGTAGAATACACAGATATAAAATTCACAACTTATAAGGAACTTCTTAAGAGTTTTATTAATAAAATTCGGTTCCCCTGATGTGATTTGATATTTTGCTACCATTCATTCTTCTTCTGTTTTGTCTATAGAATTTATAATTATTTTATTTAGAATTAATTTATCTTTAGAAAGTAGTGATTGTCAGCTGCATTCATTAGCATTTCGCGTTTTCTTGTATATCTATTACTTGCATATTAATAATTTCATTAAATAATATTTAAAAGTATTAAAACTTCATTTCTATTAAATGTTATTCATTTGTAAATCCTTGGATCCGCTCCTGCAGGTGCGCGAAAGCCTCATCACTACTGTAAACAAATTATTCATCACGCCGAAAATGTTCATGATTCCGCTAAACTAAGAAAGTTTACACATAGTTTTTCATCTCATGAACAACCATCAGCCCTGTCCAATGCAGAAATGCTCGAATTGAAGGGGAAAATTCAGGAATTGTTTTGCGTCAGCCATGTTTTGACGTGAACCTTACACCGCATTCTGTTATATTCTTAATATTATTGTATAGACGAAATTTGGTAAAGGACTATGTCCGCTCCATTTCTCCAGAACAGCTTAAGATATGAAAGTTAACTTTATCAGATATCATAGATAATGACTTGTAGATGTCACCATGAATATTCTTTCCGTCGTTAATACTTCCGGTCGTCACAGAAATTGGATTAAAATGTCGATTTTTTCTATTTCTTCGTCTTTCTAACTTCTTTTTTCTGTAATATTCATAGGGTATGTAAAGGCTCCTCTTTGAAGATTTTACGTATTACAAGTTTCTTGATAGGATTAAGAAGGAATTAAATATCTTTAAATATCTTAGATTTTCCGAAAACGTAGGACCAACGTTTCTTAAACACTACAAAATATTGATTTTTCCCCCGTATATATAGTTTGCGGGGACTGCTCAGTGCTCATTCACGTAGGAAGTGGTGTAGAGTTAACACCTACCAGGTGATTGGGATAGGCCAGAAAAACCTTCCCGTTGCCATGGAAACGAGTTTATATTAAATAAAAACGGTTGTATATGATATGTGTGTGCATTTTATTCGCCCCTATTTTTTGTCAACTGTAGAAGACATTGCCATCTTTACCCCCCCACCCCTTTTCTCTTTTTCGCTTCTATGTTTTGCATTCTTTATGAAATGACCTTGACTTTCATATCACAAGCAACTCTTCTTGACGTTTTCAAAATTATAAGCCTTAATTCTTTCTACAAAATAATGCTACTTTACATGTTTATGTTCAAGATCCCCCCCCCCTTCCTCGAAGCAACCAGGTAGAATACACAGATATAAAATTCACAACTTATAAGGAACTTCTTAAGAGTTTTATTAATAAAATTCGGTTCCCCTGATGTGATTTGATATTTTGCTACCATTCATTCTTCTTCTGTTTTGTCTATAGAATTTATAATTATTTTATTTAGAATTAATTTATCTTTAGAAAGTAGTGATTGTCAGCTGCATTCATTAGCATTTCGCGTTTTCTTGTATATCTATTACTTGCATATTAATAATTTCATTAAATAATATTTAAAAGTATTAAAACTTCATTTCTATTAAATGTTATTCATTTGTAAATCCTTGGATCCGCTCCTGCAGGTGCGCGAAAGCCTCATCACTACTGTAAACAAATTATTCATCACGCCGAAAATGTTCATGATTCCGCTAAACTAAGAAAGTTTACACATAGTTTTTCATCTCATGAACAACCATCAGCCCTGTCCAATGCAGAAATGCTCGAATTGAAGGGGAAAATTCAGGAATTGTTTTGCGTCAGCCATGTTTTGACGTGAACCTTACACCGCATTCTGTTATATTCTTAATATTATTGTATAGACGAAATTTGGTAAAGGACTATGTCCGCTCCATTTCTCCAGAACAGCTTAAGATATGAAAGTTAACTTTATCAGATATCATAGATAATGACTTGTAGATGTCACCATGAATATTCTTTCCGTCGTTAATACTTCCGGTCGTCACAGAAATTGGATTAAAATGTCGATTTTTTCTATTTCTTCGTCTTTCTAACTTCTTTTTTCTGTAATATTCATAGGGTATGTAAAGGCTCCTCTTTGAAGATTTTACGTATTACAAGTTTCTTGATAGGATTAAGAAGGAATTAAATATCTTTAAATATCTTAGATTTTCCGAAAACGTAGGACCAACGTTTCTTAAACACTACAAAATATTGATTTTTCCCCCGTATATATAGTTTGCGGGGACTGCTCAGTGCTCATTCACGTAGGAAGTGGTGTAGAGTTAACACCTACCAGGTGATTGGGATAGGCCAGAAAAACCTTCCCGTTGCCATGGAAACGAGTTTATATTAAATAAAAACGGTTGTATATGATATGTGTGTGCATTTTATTCGCCCCTATTTTTTGTCAACTGTAGAAGACATTGCCATCTTTACCCCCCCACCCCTTTTCTCTTTTTCGCTTCTATGTTTTGCATTCTTTATGAAATGACCTTGACTTTCATATCACAAGCAACTCTTCTTGACGTTTTCAAAATTATAAGCCTTAATTCTTTCTACAAAATAATGCTACTTTACATGTTTATGTTCAAGATCCCCCCCCCCTTCCTCGAAGCAACCAGGTAGAATACACAGATATAAAATTCACAACTTATAAGGAACTTCTTAAGAGTTTTATTAATAAAATTCGGTTCCCCTGATGTGATTTGATATTTTGCTACCATTCATTCTTCTTCTGTTTTGTCTATAGAATTTATAATTATTTTATTTAGAATTAATTTATCTTTAGAAAGTAGTGATTGTCAGCTGCATTCATTAGCATTTCGCGTTTTCTTGTATATCTATTACTTGCATATTAATAATTTCATTAAATAATATTTAAAAGTATTAAAACTTCATTTCTATTAAATGTTATTCATTTGTAAATCCTTGGATCCGCTCCTGCAGGTGCGCGAAAGCCTCATCACTACTGTAAACAAATTATTCATCACGCCGAAAATGTTCATGATTCCGCTAAACTAAGAAAGTTTACACATAGTTTTTCATCTCATGAACAACCATCAGCCCTGTCCAATGCAGAAATGCTCGAATTGAAGGGGAAAATTCAGGAATTGTTTTGCGTCAGCCATGTTTTGACGTGAACCTTACACCGCATTCTGTTATATTCTTAATATTATTGTATAGACGAAATTTGGTAAAGGACTATGTCCGCTCCATTTCTCCAGAACAGCTTAAGATATGAAAGTTAACTTTATCAGATATCATAGATAATGACTTGTAGATGTCACCATGAATATTCTTTCCGTCGTTAATACTTCCGGTCGTCACAGAAATTGGATTAAAATGTCGATTTTTTCTATTTCTTCGTCTTTCTAACTTCTTTTTTCTGTAATATTCATAGGGTATGTAAAGGCTCCTCTTTGAAGATTTTACGTATTACAAGTTTCTTGATAGGATTAAGAAGGAATTAAATATCTTTAAATATCTTAGATTTTCCGAAAACGTAGGACCAACGTTTCTTAAACACTACAAAATATTGATTTTTCCCCCGTATATATAGTTTGCGGGGACTGCTCAGTGCTCATTCACGTAGGAAGTGGTGTAGAGTTAACACCTACCAGGTGATTGGGATAGGCCAGAAAAACCTTCCCGTTGCCATGGAAACGAGTTTATATTAAATAAAAACGGTTGTATATGATATGTGTGTGCATTTTATTCGCCCCTATTTTTTGTCAACTGTAGAAGACATTGCCATCTTTACCCCCCCACCCCTTTTCTCTTTTTCGCTTCTATGTTTTGCATTCTTTATGAAATGACCTTGACTTTCATATCACAAGCAACTCTTCTTGACGTTTTCAAAATTATAAGCCTTAATTCTTTCTACAAAATAATGCTACTTTACATGTTTATGTTCAAGATCCCCCCCCCCTTCCTCGAAGCAACCAGGTAGAATACACAGATATAAAATTCACAACTTATAAGGAACTTCTTAAGAGTTTTATTAATAAAATTCGGTTCCCCTGATGTGATTTGATATTTTGCTACCATTCATTCTTCTTCTGTTTTGTCTATAGAATTTATAATTATTTTATTTAGAATTAATTTATCTTTAGAAAGTAGTGATTGTCAGCTGCATTCATTAGCATTTCGCGTTTTCTTGTATATCTATTACTTGCATATTAATAATTTCATTAAATAATATTTAAAAGTATTAAAACTTCATTTCTATTAAATGTTATTCATTTGTAAATCCTTGGATCCGCTCCTGCAGGTGCGCGAAAGCCTCATCACTACTGTAAACAAATTATTCATCACGCCGAAAATGTTCATGATTCCGCTAAACTAAGAAAGTTTACACATAGTTTTTCATCTCATGAACAACCATCAGCCCTGTCCAATGCAGAAATGCTCGAATTGAAGGGGAAAATTCAGGAATTGTTTTGCGTCAGCCATGTTTTGACGTGAACCTTACACCGCATTCTGTTATATTCTTAATATTATTGTATAGACGAAATTTGGTAAAGGACTATGTCCGCTCCATTTCTCCAGAACAGCTTAAGATATGAAAGTTAACTTTATCAGATATCATAGATAATGACTTGTAGATGTCACCATGAATATTCTTTCCGTCGTTAATACTTCCGGTCGTCACAGAAATTGGATTAAAATGTCGATTTTTTCTATTTCTTCGTCTTTCTAACTTCTTTTTTCTGTAATATTCATAGGGTATGTAAAGGCTCCTCTTTGAAGATTTTACGTATTACAAGTTTCTTGATAGGATTAAGAAGGAATTAAATATCTTTAAATATCTTAGATTTTCCGAAAACGTAGGACCAACGTTTCTTAAACACTACAAAATATTGATTTTTCCCCCGTATATATAGTTTGCGGGGACTGCTCAGTGCTCATTCACGTAGGAAGTGGTGTAGAGTTAACACCTACCAGGTGATTGGGATAGGCCAGAAAAACCTTCCCGTTGCCATGGAAACGAGTTTATATTAAATAAAAACGGTTGTATATGATATGTGTGTGCATTTTATTCGCCCCTATTTTTTGTCAACTGTAGAAGACATTGCCATCTTTACCCCCCCACCCCTTTTCTCTTTTTCGCTTCTATGTTTTGCATTCTTTATGAAATGACCTTGACTTTCATATCACAAGCAACTCTTCTTGACGTTTTCAAAATTATAAGCCTTAATTCTTTCTACAAAATAATGCTACTTTACATGTTTATGTTCAAGATCCCCCCCCCCTTCCTCGAAGCAACCAGGTAGAATACACAGATATAAAATTCACAACTTATAAGGAACTTCTTAAGAGTTTTATTAATAAAATTCGGTTCCCCTGATGTGATTTGATATTTTGCTACCATTCATTCTTCTTCTGTTTTGTCTATAGAATTTATAATTATTTTATTTAGAATTAATTTATCTTTAGAAAGTAGTGATTGTCAGCTGCATTCATTAGCATTTCGCGTTTTCTTGTATATCTATTACTTGCATATTAATAATTTCATTAAATAATATTTAAAAGTATTAAAACTTCATTTCTATTAAATGTTATTCATTTGTAAATCCTTGGATCCGCTCCTGCAGGTGCGCGAAAGCCTCATCACTACTGTAAACAAATTATTCATCACGCCGAAAATGTTCATGATTCCGCTAAACTAAGAAAGTTTACACATAGTTTTTCATCTCATGAACAACCATCAGCCCTGTCCAATGCAGAAATGCTCGAATTGAAGGGGAAAATTCAGGAATTGTTTTGCGTCAGCCATGTTTTGACGTGAACCTTACACCGCATTCTGTTATTAGGGTCTTCCGAGCTTCCTTCGGAAGACCCTACTGTTATTCTACTGTTTCTTATTATTATTTTATTTTTTTTTTCCCGCCGATTTTCAGCAGGCGATTTCTCGGAGACCTTTTGTCCGATTGCTATGAAACTTTCAGGGTAGATACAATGTATTATTGCCTAAAAACGGTTTTTTCAAATTTTTGATATATACCTCCGTTCATGAGTTATTGCCCTTTAATCGATATTTGGAGGGTCTCTTGTCCAGTAGAATTCTCAATAACGACACATGATATTTGCATGAAAACTGGAGAACTTGTAACTAATACATTGCAGATGCGCAGAACATTAAAATTGTAGGCTAATTTCTTGAAGTTTGGAAGCTATGTGACGGCAAGTTTTAGGAATTATTTTTCCATGAAATTTTGCTGCTTTTTGTTTAATAACTTTTAAACTGATAAAAATTTGGTAAGACATATAGAATGAAAGTTGTGTGTAATTACGAGAGCTTTCAGATAACATCAAGAAAAAGGGGCTGGCCCCTATATTCAGGGGACAGCAGGTCATAAAAGTATTTTTTGGATAGCTAAAAATATTAAAACATTATGAAAAAGTTTGAATGACATAATTTCTAACATATTAAATCTTGTCATGTGGTATAAAGAGAAATAAGCTCCGTGCTATATTTTATTCTATTTTATATAATAATTATTCGAGAATCGTACAGGAACAAGTTGTCTACAAACCAGCCACGCCTTTTAGGGCATCGTAACACATGCTTGTACGGTTTTAGATGTTGTGTTTTAAATAAATTGTTTTGATTCGATTTCTCTGTTTTCTGTTATCTAAATCGTTTATAAATGCAAGTTATTTACACAAGTAAAGGTAAATCAACATTTTACAAATGCATCCGTATAGAAAGAGTCCTAATCGGGGCCTCTTGTTTGTAACCTAGATGTAAACAATCACGAGCGGCATTGTGGGAAGAAGACACTAAAGACCCGATATACGGAAA
The DNA here is from genome assembly GCF_033153115.1 of Saccostrea echinata. NCBI lineage: Eukaryota > Metazoa > Mollusca > Bivalvia > Ostreida > Ostreidae > Saccostrea > Saccostrea echinata. The sequence continues at coordinate 90,148 of NW_026889839.1, forward strand.
ACGTGATTTGATCTGATGCTTTGTTGGCAAATACTTAAAAAAAGTGTAGTTTAGTATAGCATAATGCTTCATAATCAATAATTTTTAAAAAATAAATCATGTATAACACTCAATCTGATTATTTTATTTTTTGAAAAATCATCAGGTCGAATATCAGGTTCTTTAGTATATCAAGTCTTTAGTACGTCCCCGGAAGTAGCCATGCAAGTCGGAATTACAGAAAATATGTGAAGTTGACAGTTGTACATTTTCTTAAGGTACGAGCCGTGTGTAGAAATGCACGTTTAATCCACATCTACGAAGCACATAAAATCCTTGGTTGCGTACAGGGAGCATTAGTTTTAAAGGGATATATATATTCTTGCGCAAATTGTTTACGAGGAAATTCTGACGATCACATTAACAGCGATGAACAGTCTTGTGTCGGAGTTTTCTGTGATAAATGTAGCGAGTGATGAAAGAGTTCACGGTGACATTTTAATATATGATTGGCGTGGACCATGGAAATGAAGGTTAGAATTTTTCTTATCTAAAATTTAACAGCTGCTTACAGCACTGATGTTTACATGTATATGCCAGCAAATGTATAAATGTACGCACAAACACTGAAGTATGTTATCTATTTTATGGTTCAGTCTCTGTCTGTTAGCCCTGACATGACATTGTCAAATCCCCATTGCTTTTCCTTATATTTAAATGCATGAGAGCATGTAATTTCACCAATTTATTTTGAATACTGAATTTCATTTCATTTGAATAAAAACTTTATCATATTTTTCTTAAAACTAGACAACAACTTAATAAAATAAAATTTGTAAAGTAATAAACTGGGAGAAGGTATTTTTTCCTGAATTTAGGGGGTTGGATGGTCTTTAGCGATTTGAAAAAAATGTCGATAAAAAATCTCCAGCTTTGAGACCCAAACTCCAGCTGAAAAATTTCAAATCTCCAGTTGTGGTTTTTCAGTTCTGTCACATGTATGGAAGCCACTACAAAATACATGTATGTCAAACAAAAAAAGAAAGTAAAAGATATAACAAAACATTTATTGACCATGTTCTCGGGGTAAAATGCAATTTGCTGACCCCTTGAACCAAACTGTTTCCCTTCGGCCTAATGGCCTCAGGCAAACAGTTTGGTTCTTGGGTCCGACAAAACACATGTTGCCCTCGAACCCAGTTAGTAAATGTTTATTATTATTGGAAAATATCAAAAATGTCACTCAGTTAAATTGCAAAAGAAATTTGGAAATATATTTATACATAAAAGTTTGAATTATTTCTGTGATAAGACTTCAGGATTGATTTGTGTTTTGTTTATTGCCCCTTCAAATTTTTTTTAGTCATATTATTATGCCACCACTTGCTGGTGGAGGCCTGCAAATATAGACCTGTACTTGACACTTATGGCCTTTGGGAAGTGAGGGATCTTTTTCGTGCCAGCACCTTCTGTGACACAGTTCAACCTCGGTTCATACGGTTTCATCCGAGGAACCTATGTCCACATCCAGCTGTGGGATTCGAACCTGCGACGTAAGGATCAGCTTCTTACTGACACTTTGATTGATTGTGTGTTGTTTTACATCTTACTTGAGAATTTTTCTCTCGTATAGAGACATTACCACATACTGGTGAAGGGCTTCAAACATAAACCTTAATACTTGGCACTAAGGCCCATTGAGCAGTGAGGGTTCTTTATTGTCCCAACATCTACTGTGAGGTTTTTAAGGTCTCATCTGAAAAACCTTTGACTTTCATTCTATTATGCTGGGCGCTTGGTGAAGGAACCTTCATTACCTGTATGTTTATGTCTTAGGTTTGACACAGCAAATGAGAATCAAGCCCAGGCCTCCTGATTACAAAATGAATGCCCAACAACTAGGCTACCATTACAGATAATGAACTAGATTAATTACCATGTAAAACATTGTTTAGTAAAAAATTAGTTCTTGAAATTAGAAAATAGAATTTTTTATGATTGGGGTATGTAAACTTAGAGTGGTATTTGGGTTATACAGTAAAACACGCTTACTGTGAACAGACTTAAATAAGGAATTGAAGCATATAGTGAAGTGATTTTCATTCCCTGTGGTTTTAAAACATACTGAAAACTAAACTGAAAAATGAATACATTTATAATGAATCAAAATTATTTGTCCCTGGCATTTATAAGCATGTTTTACTGTAATGACAAAATAATGGGGATTTGTTTTCACTGTGGCTGTATATTGTGAATAATTTAATAAGTCGATAGCAACTTTTCAGTTTTTAATTAATCTCGTTCAAGCAAATGCTTGTCTGTCTCCGTAAACTCCAATGAGCAGGAGTTTATGGAGACAGTTGAGCATCTGCTTGAATGAGACTAGTTTTACACATGCTATCTACATGATCTAAGTGGTAATTTTTAAAAAAAAAAATATGTATACTGGTATATTATTTTAAAAGTACATATTATACAAAAAATACCGACTAACCGGTTATGAAAATCATAACCCGTCATCCCATACTAAACCTGTTACTTTCTGACTGATTAGATGGTTACCCAGTTGACCATTGCCATCCCTAATAAATTTTTTACATGTATAAGTTATGTGCATTTCCTTTGTGAAATCATGAAAAAAAAACTAACTAATCCCTATTTATATTATATTTTGTAATTACATCCTCAAAATTGACTGCATGGAAACATCTATTCAATAGAGTACTTTTTACAAATAATACACGGAAAATGTGACAGTATCTTTGAACTCTGTTTGATCGTTTCATTAGGGGTGTCAATGAATATTCGAGTCCTCGACTATCATTCAATCATATTGACTATCGACTAAAATTTGTTAAGTCGGTTGTTCGTTTAAAATTTGCTACTCTTAAATTCAATGTAAAAAAAAATTGGATCTGCTCAGTTCATTTATTAACGTATCAGTGTTCAAACTCAGGGAAAGGCTTAACCAGTCTTTGTTAATTGTTCAAAGGAATTTTGTTGTTCGACAAACATGCATTGGCATACTTTAAAAGATGTCGGATCCAAATTGTAAAGTTTCAACCTGCAATTTCGTAAGATCTCAGATCTCATATAATGCAACTACCAATTGATGAAGAATAATAAAACTTTATAAATACATGTAAATTGGGGAATGGTTATGAGCATAATTCAAAGGTGTTTCTTTCTGATATTAATATCAATCATTTTTAAATTGTATTGATTGAATGCAAAAAATCTCATAATTAAAATTTTTGTTTTTATGAGTTACACTTTAATTGTTTAACAATCACGGGTCACTGACAAGACACATTCAAATGGCTTCAGGTAAGAAATCAATAATGGGTACATGTACTAGCAGCAGGAAAAGAAAGGATAAATACGAGCATTTGATGTTCTGTATATAGATAAAATGTGCAGTCAGTGATTTTTTTAGAGCCGACTTGGGGCCGAAATTCGGCCCCAGTCCCAATTGAAAATATGCCTGTATTTTCCCAAAATGTAATGGAAGTTTTCCCAAAGAAAAACTTACAAAATATGTGATCAAATTTAGTTTGTTTATGGCATGTTTTTCAAGCAGGTTTTGTCGTTCAGGTGGCAGGGGATAGTTTCGTACTAAAGACCCGGTCAAATTTCTTAAAGAATTGAGATATCCCCTGTTTAATGTGATATTTTATGTAGAAAAATGATTAGAATAATTATGGGACACATTTGCAGTGTAGTAAAGTGCTTGCTGAAATAAATGATGTGCAACATGTAGGTGTCACTATGACGCTTATATACAGAGTTGTAAATGCGAACCTAAGACACATGGTCAGTTGCAGAGGAAATTCAGCTGAAAAGCAGTAGGCCTTAGAAGAAGGTGTGTATCTCAGAGGGAAGATGAATGGCCCCATATCAATTGGTGAATTTTCATTAGGGCATGCATTGATTTACAGACTACTGGGTGTTTTATCCTGCTCGCTCGGGCCTGGGGGTGGGTTGTATGGGTACGACTGAGGCCCAAATCTTGGAAAAACAAGCCAAAATTTGGGGAGACCCCAGGTGTATTTTTGGTACATGTGCACTCTACTAGGCAAATTACATGTAATTTGTTGACATAATTTGTGAGCCATGGGCATATGAAGTGTAATTAATTAGCCCCTGGAAAACTGTCCCCATGTACATGTTTTTATGGATCGCATGTATGTGTGTACCCCCTCGGCACATGTTTGGCATTTAAAAAAACTATCCTCTGCCACCTTCAAGAAAACACCAATTTTCAGAAATATGTAATCTAGTCTAATTCTTACGATGGCAGATATCAGCCTGTCTGAAATAAAATTACACGGCCTATAATTTTGTCTTTTGTACATGTACATTTCTTGAAATTTGTACATGTACAAAAATATAAAAAGTTACAATTTTGCTTAAAGACAAAATGTACATGTACAATTCTTTAAAATTGCACATGTACAGACAAAAAAATCTATAGCGGTATATAAAAGAACTTCTTGAGTTCAGATCACACCTTCAAACAGAGAATAGGAGGTAACTGAGACTGACCCAATTATTAATGAATCCTTGGCTTTAAACAGAGTCATAACGCTACATAAAACTAAGAAAACAAAGGAAATACCGAATGCTCCAATAACAAAGTATGACCCAAGAATCAAAGGTCTGAAATCCAAATTATCAAAATACTGGTCATTGGTTTTAAAAGATGAAACACGCAAATAAATCTTTCAAACAAAATTAATGATTGCATATGCTATACATAAAAGTATTGGTAATTTGCTGACAAAAGCTATTTTGCCATATAGAAATTACGGTTTGATCCCTGATGAAGGCAGAACTGTGATATATATTTTTAATACACCATTACGATATCAAACCGCCGAAACACATTGTTGTCACATAACAATTAATACAGTCAATATAAAAAAGGAAATAAAATAATCGCAGCACTGTGTCGGGTCCTCTAAATTTTGAATGGCGTGGCTGATGGATGTTGCCTAAATGCACCTGCTACAGATTTTTTTGTCTGTACATGTACAAATTTAAAGAAATGTATATGTACATTTTGTCTTTTCGCGAAATTGTAACTTTTTATATTTTTGTACATGTAAGAAATGTACATGTACAAAAGACAAAATTATAGGCCGTGTATTTTATTTTAGACAGTCTGATATCGGCCATCATAAATTCTTCTCTAAATAAGTTTATTGATGTATGCCATTTTCAAAACTCACCATTTTCTTTTATTTGACTCTTATTCATTTAGGTAGAGAGACCTAAACACAAGGGGGGTAAACCTTTCCCAGTACACATTTTCAAAGAGTTTGAAGCATCAGCATAACAAATCTTAACAGAGTAAGGCAATTTTTGTCTGAGAAAAATTTGTTTGAAAATAATAGTTTGGGCACTGTCACATATATTTTATCAAATTTTGATGCAATCACTTAGTATTAATTAAAATTAAAGGGGCTCAGTTATTGCCATATCACTGAAATTACAAATTATAAACTTACTCTTTTTTACATGTATTTTCACTAAATATCATCATTTTGAGAAAAGGATAAGTCAGTATGCAAAAAATATCAGTTCACAGAACCACATTTATTCAAAGAATTGCTGTGCTTTAATTTTTTTTCAAATTAGACCCATCTTACTATTGATAATTACATAAAAAATAATACCCCCCTCCCCTTCATTTTCCCCCTCATTTGTCTTCTATAATGTGATAGAACTTAAACTTTTCATTATTTTCATATAGATTATATATTTTTCTTTAAATTATAACAAAACAGATGGTCTTTTTGCATATTTAAAGAACAAAATATCAGAAATATGTACATTTTCATGTAATTATTGGATTCTACTAAACACCTGAAATTTACTCACAAATGCCAAGTAAGGACAGGATGATCATTTTAATTATTCAGGGGAATCAAATGCATGTATTTGATCACTCAGGTACATTGAAATTGAATGGAAATATACTCAGAAAAAGGACAGTCAGTAAAATCAGATTTCCACAGTATATTTTCTATAGAATCAGGTAATGGTTGGAGGGGCAGGGTAGATAACTGCAATTTTCAGGACACTTCTTCTTGAACCTTTGATGCAAGAGGGGTTTTTGTATATTACAATAAATATCCTGAAAAATAGATTAGGTTTTCTTTTTGGAAACAAGCTATAGATGTATAAATTCAAGCAATTAAGAGGTAAAATGGGATTTCTCAAAACATCAAAAATAGGAGAGTATGTGTTTCATGTGAGTACATTTCATGAAGGCATGCAATTCTTATTGAATTTTTTATATGTAGCTGCATTTGAAATTGATCAAAGTTACCATTAAACACTGTTTGGATAAGAAATAGATTCTTTTGGATTGTAGGAGTTGGTCATTTTTGAAGTAACACAAAGAATATGGGGTTAAGGTGGTTGACCGACAATTGGTGGGGTCACTTATTTGCCTCTAACATTTTTATTTTTCATTGAAATAAGACATATTTAGTATATTTTTACTCAGAATTGATTGCACTTTCTAAATATGGAAAGTTATTTTAATTAAAAAGCAAACTTTGAAAGTTAAAGGTGGCAGGGGATAGTTTCGTACTAAAGACCCGGTCAAATTTCTTAAAAAATTGAGATATCCCCTGTTTGATGTGATATTTTATGTAGAAAAATGATTAGAATAATTATGGGACACATTTGCAGTGTAGCAAAGTGCTTGCTGAAAAAAATGATGTGCAACTTGTATAGGTGTCACTATGAGGCTTATCATATACAGAGTTGTAAATGCGAACCTAAGACACGTGGTCAGTTGCAGAGGAAATTCAGCTGAAAAGCAGTAGGCCTTAGAAGAAGGTGTGTATCTCAGAGGGAAGATGAATGGCCCCATATCAATTGGTGAATTTTCATTAGGGCATGCATTGATTTACAGACTACTGGGTGTTTTATCCTGCTCGCTCGGGCCTGGGTTGTATGGGTACGACTGAGGCCCAAATCTTGGAAAAACAAGCCAAAATTTGGGGAGACCCCAGGTGTATTTTTGGTACATGTGCACTCTACTAGCAAATTACATGTAATTTGTTGACATAATTTGTGAGCCATGGGCATATGAAGTGTAATTAATTAGCCCCTGGAAAACTGTCCCCATGTACATGTTTTTATGGATCGCATGTATATGTGTACCCTCTCGGCACATGTTTGGCATTAAAAAAAACTATCTCTGCCACCTCAGCCAAGTTGGATTTCTTCATAATTAGATAATTCATACCACTATTGTTCTTGATGCAAGTAGGTAATTAGATAATCCATACCAAGAATAGTCTTGATTAGTTATAACAATTGTTTGTTAAAGTAATACAAAGACAAAAACAAAGCTTTTTGACAATGCTTTTTAAGTGATTGGGCTTTCTGGGAGATTCCCAATTTAGCCTAATTGATGCTGAAATTCCCAATTCTGAGGGCCCCAGCCCCCAATCCCAAAGTACTGTAAAAAAAATACTGGCAGTAAAAATTATATTTGAAATCAAATACATTTGATACATATATTTATTACTACAAAAATGTTAATGATTCAATAATTTGTTGTATAATGGTTATAACGTAGCTTAAATATTGTACAGGCTAGCAGTCTCTTAAAGACAAAAAGGAAAATGACATGAAAAATTAATTTAAATTTCAATGAGTACTCGACTTTCATTTGACTAAAGCCTCTGACTGTGCGACTTAGCTGTCCGAGTAAAATTAACATCACTATTTATCATTTATAAGTTGTACAGTTTTTTTTTTAATTTTAAATGAGAAATTTCAATTTCTTTTGGATAGGTGTGACTGCCATCTGATAACTGAAATTTGATACCAAGCATGACCATATTTGCCAGAAGAGCATCTGTTTGGAGATGACGAAGAATAAGCAGCATAGTGAAATTTAAACAGTCACCCAAGGATAAAAGTCCTTCCATCTAGGATTATGGACACATCAGGCCTTAATACATTAAGAACTTGTAATATATGTATTTTTACAAAAAAATTTAAGAGAGAACTGCTATTTTGGCATATACAACAACAAATGTTGACATATGTGCATATTTCAAATGACTTCAGTGCTAAGGGCATGTACATGAACGAGGATTGTTAGAAAAGTTTGCGGACACATTGATTTAAGGAAAATTTACTGTGCACTTTGATAAATGACCTGTCTGAAGAAATAATTTTTTAATAGCTCGGTGTTCTCCAAGACTTTCAATGACATTGCAATTTTCAACTATGTGTTTTCACATTGATCATCTATAATTAGCGAAGAAACAGTCATAACCCCTCTAATTTAATTCAAAATTTTGCAACATGCCCTCTTTGAATATTGTAGCGACATGTAAAATATCATTAATTTTTTTGCACTACAACAGTGCAATTTTTTATTTCAAGAAATTGGTCTGATTTTAATATAGCTTTGATTACAAATAGATAACTCTAAGATACATAATTCTTTTTTATCTTTTTAGCTCTTGTGAGCCAAAGGCTCAAAGAGCTAATGCTATGGCCATTTGTGTGGTGTACGTAAACTTTTTAGCTCACCTGAGCTGAAAGCTTAAGTGAGCTTTTCTGATCACCAGTTGTCCGTCGTCTGTCCATCTGTGTAGCTGTCTGTCCATCCATCTGTAATTTTTTCATATTTTCATCTTCTTCTCAAGAACCACTGAGCCAAATTTAAGCAAAGTTGGTACACAGCATCCTTGGGTGAAGGGGAGTTTGTTAACCTGAAGGACCAACCCCCTTTACAAGGGGAGATAATCAAGAGAAGACAAAAATAGGATGGGGTCATTAAAAAATCTTCTCAAGAACCACAGGGCCAGAAAAGCTGAAAGTTATGTGGAAGCATCCTGGGGTAGTGTAGATTCTAAATTCTTCAAATCATGGCCCCCAGGGGTGGGGCGGGGCCACAATAGGAATCAAAGTTTTACATTGAAATATATAGGCAAAATCTTTAAAAATCTTCTTCTCAAGAACCACTGGGCCAGAAAAGCTGAAACTTAAGTGGAAGCATCCTGGTGTAGTGTAGATTCTAAATTCTTCAAATCATGGCCCCCGGGGGTAGGGCGGGGCCACAATAGGGAATCAAAGTTTAAAATATATAGGCAAAATCTCAAAAATCTTCTCAAGAACCACTGGGCCAGAAAAACTGAAACATATGTGGAATCATCCTGGGATAGTGTAGATTCTAATTTTTCAAATCATGGCCCCCGGGGGTAGGGTGGGGCCGCAATAAGTATTACAAGGGAGGGAGGGTCTGGTGAAGAACAGCAGGGCCAAAGTAACTCAGGTGAGCGTTGATAGAATATGGGCCATAACTCAAGAACCCCTTGGCCAATTATTGTCAAATTTGTCACAGTGTATCCATGGCCCAAGGGCTCCCGTTTCTAGTAAACTTAGGGTTGTGACCCTTAAACAAGGGGAGATAATTAGGTAAATAAAACCAAAAGTACTGGTTGCTAAAAAATCGTCTTCTCAAGAACCACAGGGCAGATTATCACCAAACTTTCACAAAAGGATGAGGATATATTGTAGATTAAAATTTGCACAGGGAATCGCTCTGGGACAAAGGGCTTGGTCTCAAGGTCACTTCAAAGTTGATCAAAAATTACATTTATTAAAATGTTGATATTTTGCTTACTATAAGGACTAGGATCATCAAATCTTGTCAGTTGATGCATCTAAGGACCTCGTATCATGTTGACTCAAAAGTAGTTCATGGTTACCTACTTTTTAAATTTTGCAGCCATTCTTTTTCAGAATGATTTAGAGGCATATTTTGAACAGTTTCAGGCCTATTATCATCAAACTTTTTTAGTTGACAAATGACAGAATGAGACCACTATTCTTTAAATTTGCTTGTTGTGTCTTAGGCTCATAATTCACATTATATCTACTGCAATCAACTTCAATGGATTCAAATATTTTTAATGAATTCTTATTAAAAAAATTTACTTGAATATATGTGAAATATACATGTACATGTAAAAGATTATTTTAACATGTTACAAAAATTAAATACATGTGTCTTTTTCCCCCCTTGTAAAACATTTGAATAAATGAACCCAAGAAGTACAGTAAAACCATTTTTTCTCAATTTCAACTGGACCAAGATTAAACATCAAGATATCCAATGACTCCAGATAACCATGCAGGGTAAAAAACTTAAAGAATAAGGGGTTGGGAGTAGCAACTCACTTCACCATATAAATGGTACATGTATTTAGATATCGGTTTTTGAGATAATGAAGTTTAACTTTTAAGTTAAAGGCTAAAAAACATATGTTAAAATTTTCCACAAGTGACACCGTGTCTTACTGAAATCATCCCTGTGCATTTCTTGTAAGAGTATTTTTCTACTTACTGATTGTCAAAGAATGGATATCGTCAATCAGTAACACATTTGGATTACTTACTATGTAGTTATGCTGTGTAAATGTTTTGTCAAGCAATTATTATGACAGTGATGTAGCAAAACACTGATGATTCTGTAGTATGACACGTGTTACTAACATGATTGCATCAGAGATGTTAGATGAATAGAAAAGTCTAGAAATTAAAAATCAAAAGTCAAAGTTCAAGAAATGAGGGTCTGGGAGTATTAGTGTTTTGGATACAATTTCAGGAGTACTGTTGGAGAGAGTACAGTTGAATTGTATATCCTCATGCTCACTCCAGATTCAGAGTTCAGGAGATGAGGTCTCTTGATATTTTGGTCAAAGAAGAAAGAGAATGTTAGCAAAGTTGACAATCTAAACAGAAACATGTAACCTTTAGATGGAAATTAAACAAATATTTATCCTTTTATTACGACGTCAACTTAGAAGCTAAGAAGGAAGACCCACTCGTTGCTTTGCAACGAGCTTTGCTCTAGTATTCTTAATATTATTGTATAGACGAAATTTGGTAAAGGACTATGTCCGCTCCATTTCTCCAGAACAGCTTAAGATATGAAAGTTAACTTTATCAGATATCATAGATAATGACTTGTAGATGTCACCATGAATATTCTTTCCGTCGTTAATACTTCCGGTCGTCACAGAAATTGGATTAAAATGTCGATTTTTTCTATTTCTTCGTCTTTCTAACTTCTTTTTTCTGTAATATTCATAGGGTATGTAAAGGCTCCTCTTTGAAGATTTTACGTATTACAAGTTTCTTGATAGGATTAAGAAGGAATTAAATATCTTTAAATATCTTAGATTTTCCGAAAACGTAGGACCAACGTTTCTTAAACACTACAAAATATTGATTTTTCCCCCGTATATATAGTTTGCGGGGACTGCTCAGTGCTCATTCACGTAGGAAGTGGTGTAGAGTTAACACCTACCAGGTGATTGGGATAGGCCAGAAAAACCTTCCCGTTGCCATGGAAACGAGTTTATATTAAATAAAAACGGTTGTATATGATATGTGTGTGCATTTTATTCGCCCCTATTTTTTGTCAACTGTAGAAGACATTGCCATCTTTACCCCCCCCCACCCCTTTTCTCTTTTTCGCTTCTATGTTTTGCATTCTTTATGAAATGACCTTGACTTTCATATCACAAGCAACTCTTCTTGACGTTTTCAAAATTATAAGCCTTAATTCTTTCTACAAAATAATGCTACTTTACATGTTTATGTTCAAGATCCCCCCCCCCCCTTCCTCGAAGCAACCAGGTAGAATACACAGATATAAAATTCACAACTTATAAGGAACTTCTTAAGAGTTTTATTAATAAAATTCGGTTCCCCTGATGTGATTTGATATTTTGCTACCATTCATTCTTCTTCTGTTTTGTCTATAGAATTTATAATTATTTTATTTAGAATTAATTTATCTTTAGAAAGTAGTGATTGTCAGCTGCATTCATTAGCATTTCGCGTTTTCTTGTATATCTATTACTTGCATATTAATAATTTCATTAAATAATATTTAAAAGTATTAAAACTTCATTTCTATTAAATGTTATTCATTTGTAAATCCTTGGATCCGCTCCTGCAGGTGCGCGAAAGCCTCATCACTACTGTAAACAAATTATTCATCACGCCGAAAATGTTCATGATTCCGCTAAACTAAGAAAGTTTACACATAGTTTTTCATCTCATGAACAACCATCAGCCCTGTCCAATGCAGAAATGCTCGAATTGAAGGGGAAAATTCAGGAATTGTTTTGCGTCAGCCATGTTTTGACGTGAACCTTACACCGCATTCTGTTATATTCTTAATATTATTGTATAGACGAAATTTGGTAAAGGACTATGTCCGCTCCATTTCTCCAGAACAGCTTAAGATATGAAAGTTAACTTTATCAGATATCATAGATAATGACTTGTAGATGTCACCATGAATATTCTTTCCGTCGTTAATACTTCCGGTCGTCACAGAAATTGGATTAAAATGTCGATTTTTTCTATTTCTTCGTCTTTCTAACTTCTTTTTTCTGTAATATTCATAGGGTATGTAAAGGCTCCTCTTTGAAGATTTTACGTATTACAAGTTTCTTGATAGGATTAAGAAGGAATTAAATATCTTTAAATATCTTAGATTTTCCGAAAACGTAGGACCAACGTTTCTTAAACACTACAAAATATTGATTTTTCCCCCGTATATATAGTTTGCGGGGACTGCTCAGTGCTCATTCACGTAGGAAGTGGTGTAGAGTTAACACCTACCAGGTGATTGGGATAGGCCAGAAAAACCTTCCCGTTGCCATGGAAACGAGTTTATATTAAATAAAAACGGTTGTATATGATATGTGTGTGCATTTTATTCGCCCCTATTTTTTGTCAACTGTAGAAGACATTGCCATCTTTACCCCCCCACCCCTTTTCTCTTTTTCGCTTCTATGTTTTGCATTCTTTATGAAATGACCTTGACTTTCATATCACAAGCAACTCTTCTTGACGTTTTCAAAATTATAAGCCTTAATTCTTTCTACAAAATAATGCTACTTTACATGTTTATGTTCAAGATCCCCCCCCCCCCCTTCCTCGAAGCAACCAGGTAGAATACACAGATATAAAATTCACAACTTATAAGGAACTTCTTAAGAGTTTTATTAATAAAATTCGGTTCCCCTGATGTGATTTGATATTTTGCTACCATTCATTCTTCTTCTGTTTTGTCTATAGAATTTATAATTATTTTATTTAGAATTAATTTATCTTTAGAAAGTAGTGATTGTCAGCTGCATTCATTAGCATTTCGCGTTTTCTTGTATATCTATTACTTGCATATTAATAATTTCATTAAATAATATTTAAAAGTATTAAAACTTCATTTCTATTAAATGTTATTCATTTGTAAATCCTTGGATCCGCTCCTGCAGGTGCGCGAAAGCCTCATCACTACTGTAAACAAATTATTCATCACGCCGAAAATGTTCATGATTCCGCTAAACTAAGAAAGTTTACACATAGTTTTTCATCTCATGAACAACCATCAGCCCTGTCCAATGCAGAAATGCTCGAATTGAAGGGGAAAATTCAGGAATTGTTTTGCGTCAGCCATGTTTTGACGTGAACCTTACACCGCATTCTGTTATATTCTTAATATTATTGTATAGACGAAATTTGGTAAAGGACTATGTCCGCTCCATTTCTCCAGAACAGCTTAAGATATGAAAGTTAACTTTATCAGATATCATAGATAATGACTTGTAGATGTCACCATGAATATTCTTTCCGTCGTTAATACTTCCGGTCGTCACAGAAATTGGATTAAAATGTCGATTTTTTCTATTTCTTCGTCTTTCTAACTTCTTTTTTCTGTAATATTCATAGGGTATGTAAAGGCTCCTCTTTGAAGATTTTACGTATTACAAGTTTCTTGATAGGATTAAGAAGGAATTAAATATCTTTAAATATCTTAGATTTTCCGAAAACGTAGGACCAACGTTTCTTAAACACTACAAAATATTGATTTTTCCCCCGTATATATAGTTTGCGGGGACTGCTCAGTGCTCATTCACGTAGGAAGTGGTGTAGAGTTAACACCTACCAGGTGATTGGGATAGGCCAGAAAAACCTTCCCGTTGCCATGGAAACGAGTTTATATTAAATAAAAACGGTTGTATATGATATGTGTGTGCATTTTATTCGCCCCTATTTTTTGTCAACTGTAGAAGACATTGCCATCTTTACCCCCCCCCCACCCCTTTTCTCTTTTTCGCTTCTATGTTTTGCATTCTTTATGAAATGACCTTGACTTTCATATCACAAGCAACTCTTCTTGACGTTTTCAAAATTATAAGCCTTAATTCTTTCTACAAAATAATGCTACTTTACATGTTTATGTTCAAGATCCCCCCCCCCCCCTTCCTCGAAGCAACCAGGTAGAATACACAGATATAAAATTCACAACTTATAAGGAACTTCTTAAGAGTTTTATTAATAAAATTCGGTTCCCCTGATGTGATTTGATATTTTGCTACCATTCATTCTTCTTCTGTTTTGTCTATAGAATTTATAATTATTTTATTTAGAATTAATTTATCTTTAGAAAGTAGTGATTGTCAGCTGCATTCATTAGCATTTCGCGTTTTCTTGTATATCTATTACTTGCATATTAATAATTTCATTAAATAATATTTAAAAGTATTAAAACTTCATTTCTATTAAATGTTATTCATTTGTAAATCCTTGGATCCGCTCCTGCAGGTGCGCGAAAGCCTCATCACTACTGTAAACAAATTATTCATCACGCCGAAAATGTTCATGATTCCGCTAAACTAAGAAAGTTTACACATAGTTTTTCATCTCATGAACAACCATCAGCCCTGTCCAATGCAGAAATGCTCGAATTGAAGGGGAAAATTCAGGAATTGTTTTGCGTCAGCCATGTTTTGACGTGAACCTTACACCGCATTCTGTTATATTCTTAATATTATTGTATAGACGAAATTTGGTAAAGGACTATGTCCGCTCCATTTCTCCAGAACAGCTTAAGATATGAAAGTTAACTTTATCAGATATCATAGATAATGACTTGTAGATGTCACCATGAATATTCTTTCCGTCGTTAATACTTCCGGTCGTCACAGAAATTGGATTAAAATGTCGATTTTTTCTATTTCTTCGTCTTTCTAACTTCTTTTTTCTGTAATATTCATAGGGTATGTAAAGGCTCCTCTTTGAAGATTTTACGTATTACAAGTTTCTTGATAGGATTAAGAAGGAATTAAATATCTTTAAATATCTTAGATTTTCCGAAAACGTAGGACCAACGTTTCTTAAACACTACAAAATATTGATTTTTCCCCCGTATATATAGTTTGCGGGGACTGCTCAGTGCTCATTCACGTAGGAAGTGGTGTAGAGTTAACACCTACCAGGTGATTGGGATAGGCCAGAAAAACCTTCCCGTTGCCATGGAAACGAGTTTATATTAAATAAAAACGGTTGTATATGATATGTGTGTGCATTTTATTCGCCCCTATTTTTTGTCAACTGTAGAAGACATTGCCATCTTTACCCCCCCCCCACCCCTTTTCTCTTTTTCGCTTCTATGTTTTGCATTCTTTATGAAATGACCTTGACTTTCATATCACAAGCAACTCTTCTTGACGTTTTCAAAATTATAAGCCTTAATTCTTTCTACAAAATAATGCTACTTTACATGTTTATGTTCAAGATCCCCCCCCCCCCCTTCCTCGAAGCAACCAGGTAGAATACACAGATATAAAATTCACAACTTATAAGGAACTTCTTAAGAGTTTTATTAATAAAATTCGGTTCCCCTGATGTGATTTGATATTTTGCTACCATTCATTCTTCTTCTGTTTTGTCTATAGAATTTATAATTATTTTATTTAGAATTAATTTATCTTTAGAAAGTAGTGATTGTCAGCTGCATTCATTAGCATTTCGCGTTTTCTTGTATATCTATTACTTGCATATTAATAATTTCATTAAATAATATTTAAAAGTATTAAAACTTCATTTCTATTAAATGTTATTCATTTGTAAATCCTTGGATCCGCTCCTGCAGGTGCGCGAAAGCCTCATCACTACTGTAAACAAATTATTCATCACGCCGAAAATGTTCATGATTCCGCTAAACTAAGAAAGTTTACACATAGTTTTTCATCTCATGAACAACCATCAGCCCTGTCCAATGCAGAAATGCTCGAATTGAAGGGGAAAATTCAGGAATTGTTTTGCGTCAGCCATGTTTTGACGTGAACCTTACACCGCATTCTGTTATTAAGGTCTTCCGTTTCAGACGGAAGACCTTATAGTGATTCTACTGTTTCTTTTTATTATTATTTTTTTTTTCCCCTTTTCTTGTCGGAGCGTTTTCTCAGAGATGGCTGGACGGATTTTCTTGAAATTTTCAGGGATGATAGAGAATGAAAATACCCCTAGGCGTTTTTTTCATTTTTTCAAAATTCACTTCCGGTCGTCAGATATGTCCGATTTCCGTTTTTTTCAAAAATATTTTGTCCCAGTCATATCTCAGAAAAGGTAAGAGATTAAGACACCAAACCTATACGGTTAATAGATCTTGAGGAGTAGGCAAAACCATTTGGGTTAAGAGCGTCAGCCGTCACTTCCGGTCGTCACAGGAAGTGATCAAAGAAATCGAAATTTTCAACTTTTCTTTTTTGATTTTTTTCTTTCATTACATTGTTGCATCTTATTTGTAGATTCGAAATATGTTAGTCTTACCGGAACCAAAAACGTCAACTTCCGGCTATAAGTGAAAAACTGCATAATTTGAGTATTTTACTTTCCCATAAATATTTTTTATACATAATGTATTTGAACTGATTTTTGAATATGTTATCAAGACTGCAAATGTCTAGAGTAACGTCAAATATCTTTGTAAAATTCACTTCCGGTCGCGCGTTTAAATGTCCGCAAAATGAGAACTTGTCCGAGTGAGATCTCAGAAACGGTAAGAGATTTAGACACCAAACTGATAAGAGTATTAAACCTTGAGAAGTAGACAAAACAATTTGGCTTAAGAGCGTCAGTCGTCACTTCCGGTCGTCACAGGAAGTGATCAAAGAAATCGAAAATTTCAAATTTTCTCTTTTGAAATAAGACTTGCATCATATAATTGTATCTTTTTCACAGTTACGAGATGTCTTGGTTCCACCGGAAACAAAAAACGACAACTTTCGGTTTTAAGAGAAAAACTACATAATAGGGGTTTTGAATTTCCCCCAACATATCGCTTATAGATAGAGTTCTTTAAATGATTTTTATATATGTTATTGAGACTGCAGTTGTCTAGATTGACATGCAATATCTTAATAAAATTCACTTCCGGTCGCGTGTTTTCTTGTCCACAAAATGAAAAGTTATTTCAGCGAGATCTCGGAAACGGCATGAAAGTAAAACACCAAACTTGTAGGAGTAATAAAACTTGGTGAGAAGGCAAAACACATAGGGTTAAAAGCGTCAGCCGTCATTTCCGGTCATCACAGGAAGTGATCGAAGAAATCGAAAATTTCAACTTTTCTTTTTAAAATTAAAATTTTCATCACTTTATTGCTTCCCTTTCGCTGTTTTAAAATATGTTAAATTCCACCGGAAAAAAACTTTAAACTTCCGGTTTTAAAAGATAAACTACGTTATTTCGTGGTTTAGCTTTCTCATAAATATCACTTATAGATAAGTAATTGAAATGTTTTTTTTTTTTTTTTTTTTTTTTTTTTTTTTTTACATATGCTGTAGATACTGCAAAAGTCAAGAGAAAATTCAGAGATTTTTATTCAGTTCACTTCCGGTCGTGTGTTTTCTTGTCCTCAAAATTAGAATTTGTTCTCACAATTGTTCGGCAACAGTAAAAGACTGAACTCTAAAACTTTCAGGACTTATAGTCAGTCATCAGTTCATTTGCTTGGTGTAAAAATCGTGTGTCGTCATTACTTCCGGTCGTGAGAGGAAACGAAGCAAAAAAGTATATTTTAAGTTATTTGGTTTCTACATAAGTTTTAGGCTAATACCGACGTTGGAAAAGACATGTTCATGCAAACAGGAAGTCGTATAACGGAAGACCTTCTCATTACTAGTAATGAGTTTCTAGTATTCTTAATATTATTGTATAGACGAAATTTGGTAAAGGACTATGTCCGCTCCATTTCTCCAGAACAGCTTAAGATATGAAAGTTAACTTTATCAGATATCATAGATAATGACTTGTAGATGTCACCATGAATATTCTTTCCGTCGTTAATACTTCCGGTCGTCACAGAAATTGGATTAAAATGTCGATTTTTTCTATTTCTTCGTCTTTCTAACTTCTTTTTTCTGTAATATTCATAGGGTATGTAAAGGCTCCTCTTTGAAGATTTTACGTATTACAAGTTTCTTGATAGGATTAAGAAGGAATTAAATATCTTTAAATATCTTAGATTTTCCGAAAACGTAGGACCAACGTTTCTTAAACACTACAAAATATTGTTTTTTCCCCCGTATATATAGTTTGCGGGGACTGCTCAGTGCTCATTCACGTAGGAAGTGGTGTAGAGTTAACACCTACCAGGTGATTGGGATAGGCCAGAAAAACCTTCCCGTTGCCATGGAAACGAGTTTATATTAAATAAAAACGGTTGTATATGATATGTGTGTGCATTTTATTCGCCCCTATTTTTTGTCAACTGTAGAAGACATTGCCATCTTTACCCCCCCACCCCTTTTCTCTTTTTCGCTTCTATGTTTTGCATTCTTTATGAAATGACCTTGACTTTCATATCACAAGCAACTCTTCTTGACGTTTTCAAAATTATAAGCCTTAATTCTTTCTACAAAATAATGCTACTTTACATGTTTATGTTCAAGATCCCCCCCCCCCCTTCCTCGAAGCAACCAGGTAGAATACACAGATATAAAATTCACAACTTATAAGGAACTTCTTAAGAGTTTTATTAATAAAATTCGGTTCCCCTGATGTGATTTGATATTTTGCTACCATTCATTCTTCTTCTGTTTTGTCTATAGAATTTATAATTATTTTATTTAGAATTAATTTATCTTTAGAAAGTAGTGATTGTCAGCTGCATTCATTAGCATTTCGCGTTTTCTTGTATATCTATTACTTGCATATTAATAATTTCATTAAATAATATTTAAAAGTATTAAAACTTCATTTCTATTAAATGTTATTCATTTGTAAATCCTTGGATCCGCTCCTGCAGGTGCGCGAAAGCCTCATCACTACTGTAAACAAATTATTCATCACGCCGAAAATGTTCATGATTCCGCTAAACTAAGAAAGTTTACACATAGTTTTTCATCTCATGAACAACCATCAGCCCTGTCCAATGCAGAAATGCTCGAATTGAAGGGGAAAATTCAGGAATTGTTTTGCGTCAGCCATGTTTTGACGTGAACCTTACACCGCATTCTGTTATATTCTTAATATTATTGTATAGACGAAATTTGGTAAAGGACTATGTCCGCTCCATTTCTCCAGAACAGCTTAAGATATGAAAGTTAACTTTATCAGATATCATAGATAATGACTTGTAGATGTCACCATGAATATTCTTTCCGTCGTTAATACTTCCGGTCGTCACAGAAATTGGATTAAAATGTCGATTTTTTCTATTTCTTCGTCTTTCTAACTTCTTTTTTCTGTAATATTCATAGGGTATGTAAAGGCTCCTCTTTGAAGATTTTACGTATTACAAGTTTCTTGATAGGATTAAGAAGGAATTAAATATCTTTAAATATCTTAGATTTTCCGAAAACGTAGGACCAACGTTTCTTAAACACTACAAAATATTGATTTTTCCCCCGTATATATAGTTTGCGGGGACTGCTCAGTGCTCATTCACGTAGGAAGTGGTGTAGAGTTAACACCTACCAGGTGATTGGGATAGGCCAGAAAAACCTTCCCGTTGCCATGGAAACGAGTTTATATTAAATAAAAACGGTTGTATATGATATGTGTGTGCATTTTATTCGCCCCTATTTTTTGTCAACTGTAGAAGACATTGCCATCTTTACCCCCCCCCCCCCACCCCTTTTCTCTTTTTCGCTTCTATGTTTTGCATTCTTTATGAAATGACCTTGACTTTCATATCACAAGCAACTCTTCTTGACGTTTTCAAAATTATAAGCCTTAATTCTTTCTACAAAATAATGCTACTTTACATGTTTATGTTCAAGATCCCCCCCCCCCCTTCCTCGAAGCAACCAGGTAGAATACACAGATATAAAATTCACAACTTATAAGGAACTTCTTAAGAGTTTTATTAATAAAATTCGGTTCCCCTGATGTGATTTGATATTTTGCTACCATTCATTCTTCTTCTGTTTTGTCTATAGAATTTATAATTATTTTATTTAGAATTAATTTATCTTTAGAAAGTAGTGATTGTCAGCTGCATTCATTAGCATTTCGCGTTTTCTTGTATATCTATTACTTGCATATTAATAATTTCATTAAATAATATTTAAAAGTATTAAAACTTCATTTCTATTAAATGTTATTCATTTGTAAATCCTTGGATCCGCTCCTGCAGGTGCGCGAAAGCCTCATCACTACTGTAAACAAATTATTCATCACGCCGAAAATGTTCATGATTCCGCTAAACTAAGAAAGTTTACACATAGTTTTTCATCTCATGAACAACCATCAGCCCTGTCCAATGCAGAAATGCTCGAATTGAAGGGGAAAATTCAGGAATTGTTTTGCGTCAGCCATGTTTTGACGTGAACCTTACACCGCATTCTGTTATATTCTTAATATTATTGTATAGACGAAATTTGGTAAAGGACTATGTCCGCTCCATTTCTCCAGAACAGCTTAAGATATGAAAGTTAACTTTATCAGATATCATAGATAATGACTTGTAGATGTCACCATGAATATTCTTTCCGTCGTTAATACTTCCGGTCGTCACAGAAATTGGATTAAAATGTCGATTTTTTCTATTTCTTCGTCTTTCTAACTTCTTTTTTCTGTAATATTCATAGGGTATGTAAAGGCTCCTCTTTGAAGATTTTACGTATTACAAGTTTCTTGATAGGATTAAGAAGGAATTAAATATCTTTAAATATCTTAGATTTTCCGAAAACGTAGGACCAACGTTTCTTAAACACTACAAAATATTGTTTTTTCCCCCGTATATATAGTTTGCGGGGACTGCTCAGTGCTCATTCACGTAGGAAGTGGTGTAGAGTTAACACCTACCAGGTGATTGGGATAGGCCAGAAAAACCTTCCCGTTGCCATGGAAACGAGTTTATATTAAATAAAAACGGTTGTATATGATATGTGTGTGCATTTTATTCGCCCCTATTTTTTGTCAACTGTAGAAGACATTGCCATCTTTACCCCCCCACCCCTTTTCTCTTTTTCGCTTCTATGTTTTGCATTCTTTATGAAATGACCTTGACTTTCATATCACAAGCAACTCTTCTTGACGTTTTCAAAATTATAAGCCTTAATTCTTTCTACAAAATAATGCTACTTTACATGTTTATGTTCAAGATCCCCCCCCCCCCTTCCTCGAAGCAACCAGGTAGAATACACAGATATAAAATTCACAACTTATAAGGAACTTCTTAAGAGTTTTATTAATAAAATTCGGTTCCCCTGATGTGATTTGATATTTTGCTACCATTCATTCTTCTTCTGTTTTGTCTATAGAATTTATAATTATTTTATTTAGAATTAATTTATCTTTAGAAAGTAGTGATTGTCAGCTGCATTCATTAGCATTTCGCGTTTTCTTGTATATCTATTACTTGCATATTAATAATTTCATTAAATAATATTTAAAAGTATTAAAACTTCATTTCTATTAAATGTTATTCATTTGTAAATCCTTGGATCCGCTCCTGCAGGTGCGCGAAAGCCTCATCACTACTGTAAACAAATTATTCATCACGCCGAAAATGTTCATGATTCCGCTAAACTAAGAAAGTTTACACATAGTTTTTCATCTCATGAACAACCATCAGCCCTGTCCAATGCAGAAATGCTCGAATTGAAGGGGAAAATTCAGGAATTGTTTTGCGTCAGCCATGTTTTGACGTGAACCTTACACCGCATTCTGTTATATTCTTAATATTATTGTATAGACGAAATTTGGTAAAGGACTATGTCCGCTCCATTTCTCCAGAACAGCTTAAGATATGAAAGTTAACTTTATCAGATATCATAGATAATGACTTGTAGATGTCACCATGAATATTCTTTCCGTCGTTAATACTTCCGGTCGTCACAGAAATTGGATTAAAATGTCGATTTTTTCTATTTCTTCGTCTTTCTAACTTCTTTTTTCTGTAATATTCATAGGGTATGTAAAGGCTCCTCTTTGAAGATTTTACGTATTACAAGTTTCTTGATAGGATTAAGAAGGAATTAAATATCTTTAAATATCTTAGATTTTCCGAAAACGTAGGACCAACGTTTCTTAAACACTACAAAATATTGATTTTTCCCCCGTATATATAGTTTGCGGGGACTGCTCAGTGCTCATTCACGTAGGAAGTGGTGTAGAGTTAACACCTACCAGGTGATTGGGATAGGCCAGAAAAACCTTCCCGTTGCCATGGAAACGAGTTTATATTAAATAAAAACGGTTGTATATATGATATGTGTGTGCATTTTATTCGCCCCTATTTTTTGTCAACTGTAGAAGACATTGCCATCTTTACCCCCCCACCCCTTTTCTCTTTTTCGCTTCTATGTTTTGCATTCTTTATGAAATGACCTTGACTTTCATATCACAAGCAACTCTTCTTGACGTTTTCAAAATTATAAGCCTTAATTCTTTCTACAAAATAATGCTACTTTACATGTTTATGTTCAAGATCCCCCCCCCCCTTCCTCGAAGCAACCAGGTAGAATACACAGATATAAAATTCACAACTTATAAGGAACTTCTTAAGAGTTTTATTAATAAAATTCGGTTCCCCTGATGTGATTTGATATTTTGCTACCATTCATTCTTCTTCTGTTTTGTCTATAGAATTTATAATTATTTTATTTAGAATTAATTTATCTTTAGAAAGTAGTGATTGTCAGCTGCATTCATTAGCATTTCGCGTTTTCTTGTATATCTATTACTTGCATATTAATAATTTCATTAAATAATATTTAAAAGTATTAAAACTTCATTTCTATTAAATGTTATTCATTTGTAAATCCTTGGATCCGCTCCTGCAGGTGCGCGAAAGCCTCATCACTACTGTAAACAAATTATTCATCACGCCGAAAATGTTCATGATTCCGCTAAACTAAGAAAGTTTACACATAGTTTTTCATCTCATGAACAACCATCAGCCCTGTCCAATGCAGAAATGCTCGAATTGAAGGGGAAAATTCAGGAATTGTTTTGCGTCAGCCATGTTTTGACGTGAACCTTACACCGCATTCTGTTATATTCTTAATATTATTGTATAGACGAAATTTGGTAAAGGACTATGTCCGCTCCATTTCTCCAGAACAGCTTAAGATATGAAAGTTAACTTTATCAGATATCATAGATAATGACTTGTAGATGTCACCATGAATATTCTTTCCGTCGTTAATACTTCCGGTCGTCACAGAAATTGGATTAAAATGTCGATTTTTTCTATTTCTTCGTCTTTCTAACTTCTTTTTCTGTAATATTCATAGGGTATGTAAAGGCTCCTCTTTGAAGATTTTACGTATTACAAGTTTCTTGATAGGATTAAGAAGGAATTAAATATCTTTAAATATCTTAGATTTTCCGAAAACGTAGGACCAACGTTTCTTAAACACTACAAAATATTGATTTTTCCCCCGTATATATAGTTTGCGGGGACTGCTCAGTGCTCATTCACGTAGGAAGTGGTGTAGAGTTAACACCTACCAGGTGATTGGGATAGGCCAGAAAAACCTTCCCGTTGCCATGGAAACGAGTTTATATTAAATAAAAACGGTTGTATATGATATGTGTGTGCATTTTATTCGCCCCTATTTTTTGTCAACTGTAGAAGACATTGCCATCTTTACCCCCCCACCCCTTTTCTCTTTTTCGCTTCTATGTTTTGCATTCTTTATGAAATGACCTTGACTTTCATATCACAAGCAACTCTTCTTGACGTTTTCAAAATTATAAGCCTTAATTCTTTCTACAAAATAATGCTACTTTACATGTTTATGTTCAAGATCCCCCCCCCCCCTTCCTCGAAGCAACCAGGTAGAATACACAGATATAAAATTCACAACTTATAAGGAACTTCTTAAGAGTTTTATTAATAAAATTCGGTTCCCCTGATGTGATTTGATATTTTGCTACCATTCATTCTTCTTCTGTTTTGTCTATAGAATTTATAATTATTTTATTTAGAATTAATTTATCTTTAGAAAGTAGTGATTGTCAGCTGCATTCATTAGCATTTCGCGTTTTCTTGTATATCTATTACTTGCATATTAATAATTTCATTAAATAATATTTAAAAGTATTAAAACTTCATTTCTATTAAATGTTATTCATTTGTAAATCCTTGGATCCGCTCCTGCAGGTGCGCGAAAGCCTCATCACTACTGTAAACAAATTATTCATCACGCCGAAAATGTTCATGATTCCGCTAAACTAAGAAAGTTTACACATAGTTTTTCATCTCATGAACAACCATCAGCCCTGTCCAATGCAGAAATGCTCGAATTGAAGGGGAAAATTCAGGAATTGTTTTGCGTCAGCCATGTTTTGACGTGAACCTTACACCGCATTCTGTTATATTCTTAATATTATTGTATAGACGAAATTTGGTAAAGGACTATGTCCGCTCCATTTCTCCAGAACAGCTTAAGATATGAAAGTTAACTTTATCAGATATCATAGATAATGACTTGTAGATGTCACCATGAATATTCTTTCCGTCGTTAATACTTCCGGTCGTCACAGAAATTGGATTAAAATGTCGATTTTTTCTATTTCTTCGTCTTTCTAACTTCTTTTTTCTGTAATATTCATAGGGTATGTAAAGGCTCCTCTTTGAAGATTTTACGTATTACAAGTTTCTTGATAGGATTAAGAAGGAATTAAATATCTTTAAATATCTTAGATTTTCCGAAAACGTAGGACCAACGTTTCTTAAACACTACAAAATATTGATTTTTCCCCCGTATATATAGTTTGCGGGGACTGCTCAGTGCTCATTCACGTAGGAAGTGGTGTAGAGTTAACACCTACCAGGTGATTGGGATAGGCCAGAAAAACCTTCCCGTTGCCATGGAAACGAGTTTATATTAAATAAAAACGGTTGTATATGATATGTGTGTGCATTTTATTCGCCCCTATTTTTTGTCAACTGTAGAAGACATTGCCATCTTTACCCCCCCACCCCTTTTCTCTTTTTCGCTTCTATGTTTTGCATTCTTTATGAAATGACCTTGACTTTCATATCACAAGCAACTCTTCTTGACGTTTTCAAAATTATAAGCCTTAATTCTTTCTACAAAATAATGCTACTTTACATGTTTATGTTCAAGATCCCCCCCCCCTTCCTCGAAGCAACCAGGTAGAATACACAGATATAAAATTCACAACTTATAAGGAACTTCTTAAGAGTTTTATTAATAAAATTCGGTTCCCCTGATGTGATTTGATATTTTGCTACCATTCATTCTTCTTCTGTTTTGTCTATAGAATTTATAATTATTTTATTTAGAATTAATTTATCTTTAGAAAGTAGTGATTGTCAGCTGCATTCATTAGCATTTCGCGTTTTCCTTGTATATCTATTACTTGCATATTAATAATTTCATTAAATAATATTTAAAAGTATTAAAACTTCATTTCTATTAAATGTTATTCATTTGTAAATCCTTGGATCCGCTCCTGCAGGTGCGCGAAAGCCTCATCACTACTGTAAACAAATTATTCATCACGCCGAAAATGTTCATGATTCCGCTAAACTAAGAAAGTTTACACATAGTTTTTCATCTCATGAACAACCATCAGCCCTGTCCAATGCAGAAATGCTCGAATTGAAGGGGAAAATTCAGGAATTGTTTTGCGTCAGCCATGTTTTGACGTGAACCTTACACCGCATTCTGTTATATTCTTAATATTATTGTATAGACGAAATTTGGTAAAGGACTATGTCCGCTCCATTTCTCCAGAACAGCTTAAGATATGAAAGTTAACTTTATCAGATATCATAGATAATGACTTGTAGATGTCACCATGAATATTCTTTCCGTCGTTAATACTTCCGGTCGTCACAGAAATTGGATTAAAATGTCGATTTTTTCTATTTCTTCGTCTTTCTAACTTCTTTTTTCTGTAATATTCATAGGGTATGTAAAGGCTCCTCTTTGAAGATTTTACGTATTACAAGTTTCTTGATAGGATTAAGAAGGAATTAAATATCTTTAAATATCTTAGATTTTCCGAAAACGTAGGACCAACGTTTCTTAAACACTACAAAATATTGATTTTTCCCCCGTATATATAGTTTGCGGGGACTGCTCAGTGCTCATTCACGTAGGAAGTGGTGTAGAGTTAACACCTACCAGGTGATTGGGATAGGCCAGAAAAACCTTCCCGTTGCCATGGAAACGAGTTTATATTAAATAAAAACGGTTGTATATGATATGTGTGTGCATTTTATTCGCCCCTATTTTTTGTCAACTGTAGAAGACATTGCCATCTTTACCCCCCCACCCCTTTTCTCTTTTTCGCTTCTATGTTTTGCATTCTTTATGAAATGACCTTGACTTTCATATCACAAGCAACTCTTCTTGACGTTTTCAAAATTATAAGCCTTAATTCTTTCTACAAAATAATGCTACTTTACATGTTTATGTTCAAGATCCCCCCCCCCTTCCTCGAAGCAACCAGGTAGAATACACAGATATAAAATTCACAACTTATAAGGAACTTCTTAAGAGTTTTATTAATAAAATTCGGTTCCCCTGATGTGATTTGATATTTTGCTACCATTCATTCTTCTTCTGTTTTGTCTATAGAATTTATAATTATTTTATTTAGAATTAATTTATCTTTAGAAAGTAGTGATTGTCAGCTGCATTCATTAGCATTTCGCGTTTTCTTGTATATCTATTACTTGCATATTAATAATTTCATTAAATAATATTTAAAAGTATTAAAACTTCATTTCTATTAAATGTTATTCATTTGTAAATCCTTGGATCCGCTCCTGCAGGTGCGCGAAAGCCTCATCACTACTGTAAACAAATTATTCATCACGCCGAAAATGTTCATGATTCCGCTAAACTAAGAAAGTTTACACATAGTTTTTCATCTCATGAACAACCATCAGCCCTGTCCAATGCAGAAATGCTCGAATTGAAGGGGAAAATTCAGGAATTGTTTTGCGTCAGCCATGTTTTGACGTGAACCTTACACCGCATTCTGTTATATTCTTAATATTATTGTATAGACGAAATTTGGTAAAGGACTATGTCCGCTCCATTTCTCCAGAACAGCTTAAGATATGAAAGTTAACTTTATCAGATATCATAGATAATGACTTGTAGATGTCACCATGAATATTCTTTCCGTCGTTAATACTTCCGGTCGTCACAGAAATTGGATTAAAATGTCGATTTTTTCTATTTCTTCGTCTTTCTAACTTCTTTTTTCTGTAATATTCATAGGGTATGTAAAGGCTCCTCTTTGAAGATTTTACGTATTACAAGTTTCTTGATAGGATTAAGAAGGAATTAAATATCTTTAAATATCTTAGATTTTCCGAAAACGTAGGACCAACGTTTCTTAAACACTACAAAATATTGATTTTTCCCCCGTATATATAGTTTGCGGGGACTGCTCAGTGCTCATTCACGTAGGAAGTGGTGTAGAGTTAACACCTACCAGGTGATTGGGATAGGCCAGAAAAACCTTCCCGTTGCCATGGAAACGAGTTTATATTAAATAAAAACGGTTGTATATGATATGTGTGTGCATTTTATTCGCCCCTATTTTTTGTCAACTGTAGAAGACATTGCCATCTTTACCCCCCCACCCCTTTTCTCTTTTTCGCTTCTATGTTTTGCATTCTTTATGAAATGACCTTGACTTTCATATCACAAGCAACTCTTCTTGACGTTTTCAAAATTATAAGCCTTAATTCTTTCTACAAAATAATGCTACTTTACATGTTTATGTTCAAGATCCCCCCCCCCCCCTTCCTCGAAGCAACCAGGTAGAATACACAGATATAAAATTCACAACTTATAAGGAACTTCTTAAGAGTTTTATTAATAAAATTCGGTTCCCCTGATGTGATTTGATATTTTGCTACCATTCATTCTTCTTCTGTTTTGTCTATAGAATTTATAATTATTTTATTTAGAATTAATTTATCTTTAGAAAGTAGTGATTGTCAGCTGCATTCATTAGCATTTCGCGTTTTCTTGTATATCTATTACTTGCATATTAATAATTTCATTAAATAATATTTAAAAGTATTAAAACTTCATTTCTATTAAATGTTATTCATTTGTAAATCCTTGGATCCGCTCCTGCAGGTGCGCGAAAGCCTCATCACTACTGTAAACAAATTATTCATCACGCCGAAAATGTTCATGATTCCGCTAAACTAAGAAAGTTTACACATAGTTTTTCATCTCATGAACAACCATCAGCCCTGTCCAATGCAGAAATGCTCGAATTGAAGGGGAAAATTCAGGAATTGTTTTGCGTCAGCCATGTTTTGACGTGAACCTTACACCGCATTCTGTTATATTCTTAATATTATTGTATAGACGAAATTTGGTAAAGGACTATGTCCGCTCCATTTCTCCAGAACAGCTTAAGATATGAAAGTTAACTTTATCAGATATCATAGATAATGACTTGTAGATGTCACCATGAATATTCTTTCCGTCGTTAATACTTCCGGTCGTCACAGAAATTGGATTAAAATGTCGATTTTTTCTATTTCTTCGTCTTTCTAACTTCTTTTTTCTGTAATATTCATAGGGTATGTAAAGGCTCCTCTTTGAAGATTTTACGTATTACAAGTTTCTTGATAGGATTAAGAAGGAATTAAATATCTTTAAATATCTTAGATTTTCCGAAAACGTAGGACCAACGTTTCTTAAACACTACAAAATATTGATTTTTCCCCCGTATATATAGTTTGCGGGGACTGCTCAGTGCTCATTCACGTAGGAAGTGGTGTAGAGTTAACACCTACCAGGTGATTGGGATAGGCCAGAAAAACCTTCCCGTTGCCATGGAAACGAGTTTATATTAAATAAAAACGGTTGTATATGATATGTGTGTGCATTTTATTCGCCCCTATTTTTTGTCAACTGTAGAAGACATTGCCATCTTTACCCCCCCACCCCTTTTCTCTTTTTCGCTTCTATGTTTTGCATTCTTTATGAAATGACCTTGACTTTCATATCACAAGCAACTCTTCTTGACGTTTTCAAAATTATAAGCCTTAATTCTTTCTACAAAATAATGCTACTTTACATGTTTATGTTCAAGATCCCCCCCCCCCCCCTTCCTCGAAGCAACCAGGTAGAATACACAGATATAAAATTCACAACTTATAAGGAACTTCTTAAGAGTTTTATTAATAAAATTCGGTTCCCCTGATGTGATTTGATATTTTGCTACCATTCATTCTTCTTCTGTTTTGTCTATAGAATTTATAATTATTTTATTTAGAATTAATTTATCTTTAGAAAGTAGTGATTGTCAGCTGCATTCATTAGCATTTCGCGTTTTCTTGTATATCTATTACTTGCATATTAATAATTTCATTAAATAATATTTAAAAGTATTAAAACTTCATTTCTATTAAATGTTATTCATTTGTAAATCCTTGGATCCGCTCCTGCAGGTGCGCGAAAGCCTCATCACTACTGTAAACAAATTATTCATCACGCCGAAAATGTTCATGATTCCGCTAAACTAAGAAAGTTTACACATAGTTTTTCATCTCATGAACAACCATCAGCCCTGTCCAATGCAGAAATGCTCGAATTGAAGGGGAAAATTCAGGAATTGTTTTGCGTCAGCCATGTTTTGACGTGAACCTTACACCGCATTCTGTTATATTCTTAATATTATTGTATAGACGAAATTTGGTAAAGGACTATGTCCGCTCCATTTCTCCAGAACAGCTTAAGATATGAAAGTTAACTTTATCAGATATCATAGATAATGACTTGTAGATGTCACCATGAATATTCTTTCCGTCGTTAATACTTCCGGTCGTCACAGAAATTGGATTAAAATGTCGATTTTTTCTATTTCTTCGTCTTTCTAACTTCTTTTTTCTGTAATATTCATAGGGTATGTAAAGGCTCCTCTTTGAAGATTTTACGTATTACAAGTTTCTTGATAGGATTAAGAAGGAATTAAATATCTTTAAATATCTTAGATTTTCCGAAAACGTAGGACCAACGTTTCTTAAACACTACAAAATATTGATTTTTCCCCCGTATATATAGTTTGCGGGGACTGCTCAGTGCTCATTCACGTAGGAAGTGGTGTAGAGTTAACACCTACCAGGTGATTGGGATAGGCCAGAAAAACCTTCCCGTTGCCATGGAAACGAGTTTATATTAAATAAAAACGGTTGTATATGATATGTGTGTGCATTTTATTCGCCCCTATTTTTTGTCAACTGTAGAAGACATTGCCATCTTTACCCCCCCACCCCTTTTCTCTTTTTCGCTTCTATGTTTTGCATTCTTTATGAAATGACCTTGACTTTCATATCACAAGCAACTCTTCTTGACGTTTTCAAAATTATAAGCCTTAATTCTTTCTACAAAATAATGCTACTTTACATGTTTATGTTCAAGATCCCCCCCCCCCCCTTCCTCGAAGCAACCAGGTAGAATACACAGATATAAAATTCACAACTTATAAGGAACTTCTTAAGAGTTTTATTAATAAAATTCGGTTCCCCTGATGTGATTTGATATTTTGCTACCATTCATTCTTCTTCTGTTTTGTCTATAGAATTTATAATTATTTTATTTAGAATTAATTTATCTTTAGAAAGTAGTGATTGTCAGCTGCATTCATTAGCATTTCGCGTTTTCTTGTATATCTATTACTTGCATATTAATAATTTCATTAAATAATATTTAAAAGTATTAAAACTTCATTTCTATTAAATGTTATTCATTTGTAAATCCTTGGATCCGCTCCTGCAGGTGCGCGAAAGCCTCATCACTACTGTAAACAAATTATTCATCACGCCGAAAATGTTCATGATTCCGCTAAACTAAGAAAGTTTACACATAGTTTTTCATCTCATGAACAACCATCAGCCCTGTCCAATGCAGAAATGCTCGAATTGAAGGGGAAAATTCAGGAATTGTTTTGCGTCAGCCATGTTTTGACGTGAACCTTACACCGCATTCTGTTATATTCTTAATATTATTGTATAGACGAAATTTGGTAAAGGACTATGTCCGCTCCATTTCTCCAGAACAGCTTAAGATATGAAAGTTAACTTTATCAGATATCATAGATAATGACTTGTAGATGTCACCATGAATATTCTTTCCGTCGTTAATACTTCCGGTCGTCACAGAAATTGGATTAAAATGTCGATTTTTTCTATTTCTTCGTCTTTCTAACTTCTTTTTTCTGTAATATTCATAGGGTATGTAAAGGCTCCTCTTTGAAGATTTTACGTATTACAAGTTTCTTGATAGGATTAAGAAGGAATTAAATATCTTTAAATATCTTAGATTTTCCGAAAACGTAGGACCAACGTTTCTTAAACACTACAAAATATTGATTTTTCCCCCGTATATATAGTTTGCGGGGACTGCTCAGTGCTCATTCACGTAGGAAGTGGTGTAGAGTTAACACCTACCAGGTGATTGGGATAGGCCAGAAAAACCTTCCCGTTGCCATGGAAACGAGTTTATATTAAATAAAAACGGTTGTATATGATATGTGTGTGCATTTTATTCGCCCCTATTTTTTGTCAACTGTAGAAGACATTGCCATCTTTACCCCCCCACCCCTTTTCTCTTTTTCGCTTCTATGTTTTGCATTCTTTATGAAATGACCTTGACTTTCATATCACAAGCAACTCTTCTTGACGTTTTCAAAATTATAAGCCTTAATTCTTTCTACAAAATAATGCTACTTTACATGTTTATGTTCAAGATCCCCCCCCCCCCCTTCCTCGAAGCAACCAGGTAGAATACACAGATATAAAATTCACAACTTATAAGGAACTTCTTAAGAGTTTTATTAATAAAATTCGGTTCCCCTGATGTGATTTGATATTTTGCTACCATTCATTCTTCTTCTGTTTTGTCTATAGAATTTATAATTATTTTATTTAGAATTAATTTATCTTTAGAAAGTAGTGATTGTCAGCTGCATTCATTAGCATTTCGCGTTTTCTTGTATATCTATTACTTGCATATTAATAATTTCATTAAATAATATTTAAAAGTATTAAAACTTCATTTCTATTAAATGTTATTCATTTGTAAATCCTTGGATCCGCTCCTGCAGGTGCGCGAAAGCCTCATCACTACTGTAAACAAATTATTCATCACGCCGAAAATGTTCATGATTCCGCTAAACTAAGAAAGTTTACACATAGTTTTTCATCTCATGAACAACCATCAGCCCTGTCCAATGCAGAAATGCTCGAATTGAAGGGGAAAATTCAGGAATTGTTTTGCGTCAGCCATGTTTTGACGTGAACCTTACACCGCATTCTGTTATATTCTTAATATTATTGTATAGACGAAATTTGGTAAAGGACTATGTCCGCTCCATTTCTCCAGAACAGCTTAAGATATGAAAGTTAACTTTATCAGATATCATAGATAATGACTTGTAGATGTCACCATGAATATTCTTTCCGTCGTTAATACTTCCGGTCGTCACAGAAATTGGATTAAAATGTCGATTTTTTCTATTTCTTCGTCTTTCTAACTTCTTTTTTCTGTAATATTCATAGGGTATGTAAAGGCTCCTCTTTGAAGATTTTACGTATTACAAGTTTCTTGATAGGATTAAGAAGGAATTAAATATCTTTAAATATCTTAGATTTTCCGAAAACGTAGGACCAACGTTTCTTAAACACTACAAAATATTGATTTTTCCCCCGTATATATAGTTTGCGGGGACTGCTCAGTGCTCATTCACGTAGGAAGTGGTGTAGAGTTAACACCTACCAGGTGATTGGGATAGGCCAGAAAAACCTTCCCGTTGCCATGGAAACGAGTTTATATTAAATAAAAACGGTTGTATATGATATGTGTGTGCATTTTATTCGCCCCTATTTTTTGTCAACTGTAGAAGACATTGCCATCTTTACCCCCCCACCCCTTTTCTCTTTTTCGCTTCTATGTTTTGCATTCTTTATGAAATGACCTTGACTTTCATATCACAAGCAACTCTTCTTGACGTTTTCAAAATTATAAGCCTTAATTCTTTCTACAAAATAATGCTACTTTACATGTTTATGTTCAAGATCCCCCCCCCCTTCCTCGAAGCAACCAGGTAGAATACACAGATATAAAATTCACAACTTATAAGGAACTTCTTAAGAGTTTTATTAATAAAATTCGGTTCCCCTGATGTGATTTGATATTTTGCTACCATTCATTCTTCTTCTGTTTTGTCTATAGAATTTATAATTATTTTATTTAGAATTAATTTATCTTTAGAAAGTAGTGATTGTCAGCTGCATTCATTAGCATTTCGCGTTTTCTTGTATATCTATTACTTGCATATTAATAATTTCATTAAATAATATTTAAAAGTATTAAAACTTCATTTCTATTAAATGTTATTCATTTGTAAATCCTTGGATCCGCTCCTGCAGGTGCGCGAAAGCCTCATCACTACTGTAAACAAATTATTCATCACGCCGAAAATGTTCATGATTCCGCTAAACTAAGAAAGTTTACACATAGTTTTTCATCTCATGAACAACCATCAGCCCTGTCCAATGCAGAAATGCTCGAATTGAAGGGGAAAATTCAGGAATTGTTTTGCGTCAGCCATGTTTTGACGTGAACCTTACACCGCATTCTGTTATTAAGGTCTTCCGTTTCAGACGGAAGACCTTATAGTGATTCTACTGTTTCTTTTTATTATTATTTTTTTTTTCCCCTTTTCTTGTCGGAGCGTTTTCTCAGAGATGGCTGGACGGATTTTCTTGAAATTTTCAGGGATGATAGAGAATGAAAATACCCCTAGGCGTTTTTTTCATTTTTTCAAAATTCACTTCCGGTCGTCAGATATGTCCGATTTCCGTTTTTTTCAAAAATATTTTGTCCCAGTCATATCTCAGAAAAGGTAAGAGATTAAGACACCAAACCTATACGGTTAATAGATCTTGAGGAGTAGGCAAAACCATTTGGGTTAAGAGCGTCAGCCGTCACTTCCGGTCGTCACAGGAAGTGATCAAAGAAATCGAAATTTTCAACTTTTCTTTTTTGATTTTTTTCTTTCATTACATTGTTGCATCTTATTTGTAGATTCGAAATATGTTAGTCTTACCGGAACCAAAAACGTCAACTTCCGGCTATAAGTGAAAAACTGCATAATTTGAGTATTTTACTTTCCCATAAATATTTTTTATACATAATGTATTTGAACTGATTTTTGAATATGTTATCAAGACTGCAAATGTCTAGAGTAACGTCAAATATCTTTGTAAAATTCACTTCCGGTCGCGCGTTTAAATGTCCGCAAAATGAGAACTTGTCCGAGTGAGATCTCAGAAACGGTAAGAGATTTAGACACCAAACTGATAAGAGTATTAAACCTTGAGAAGTAGACAAAACAATTTGGCTTAAGAGCGTCAGTCGTCACTTCCGGTCGTCACAGGAAGTGACCAAAGAAATCGAAAATTTCAAATTTTCTCTTTTGAAATAAGACTTGCATCATATAATTGTATCTTTTTCACAGTTACGAGATGTCTTGGTTCCACCGGAAACAAAAAACGACAACTTTCGGTTTTAAGAGAAAAACTACATAATAGGGGTTTTGAATTTCCCCCAACATATCGCTTATAGATAGAGTTCTTTAAATGATTTTTATATATGTTATTGAGACTGCAGTTGTCTAGATTGACATGAAATATCTTAATAAAATTCACTTCCGGTCGCGTGTTTTCTTGTCCACAAAATGAAAAGTTATTTCAGCGAGATCTCGGAAACGGCATGAAAGTAAAACACCAAACTTGTAGGAGTAATAAAACTTGGTGAGAAGGCAAAACACATAGGGTTAAAAGCGTCAGCCGTCATTTCCGGTCATCACAGGAAGTGATCGAAGAAATCGAAAATTTCAACTTTTCTTTTTAAAATTAAAATTTTCATCACTTTATTGCTTCCCTTTCGCTGTTTTAAAATATGTTAAATTCCACCGGAAAAAAACTTTAAACTTCCGGTTTTAAAAGATAAACTACGTTATTTCGTGGTTTAGCTTTCTCATAAATATCACTTATAGATAAGTAATTGAAATGTTTTTTTTTTTTTTTTTTTTTTTTTTTTTTTTACATATGCTGTAGATACTGCAAAAGTCAAGAGAAAATTCAGAGATTTTTATTCAGTTCACTTCCGGTCGTGTGTTTTCTTGTCCTCAAAATTAGAATTTGTTCTCACAATTGTTCGGCAACAGTAAAAGACTGAACTCTAAAACTTTCAGGACTTATAGTCAGTCATCAGTTCATTTGCTTGGTGTAAAAATCGTGTGTCGTCATTACTTCCGGTCGTGAGAGGAAACGAAGCAAAAAAGTATATTTTAAGTTATTTGGTTTCTACATAAGTTTTAGGCTAATACCGACGTTGGAAAAGACATGTTCATGCAAACAGGAAGTCGTATAACGGAAGACCTTCTCATTACTAGTAATGAGTTTCTAGTATTCTTAATATTATTGTATAGACGAAATTTTGTAAAGGACTTTGTCCGCTCCATTTCTCCAGAACAGCTTAAGATATGAAAGTTAAATCTGTCAGATTTCATAGATAATGACTTGTGGATGTCACCATGAATATTCTTTTCGTCGTCAATACTTCCGGTCGTCACAGAAATTGGATTAAAATGTCGATTTTTTCAATTTCTTCGTCTTTCTAACTTCTTTTTTCTGTAATATTCATAGGGTACGTAAAGGCCCCTCTTTGAAGATTTTACGTATTACCAGTTTCTTGATAGGATTAAGAAGGAATTAAATATCTTTAAATATCTTAGAATTTCTGAAAACGTAGGACCAACGTATCTCAAAACACTACAAAATATTGATTTTTTCCCCGTATATATAGTTTGCGGGGACTGCTCAGCGCTCATTCACGTAGGACGCGGTGTAGAGGTAACACCTACCTGGTGATTGGGATAGGCCAGAAAAACCTTCCTGTTGCCATGGAAACGAGTTTATATTAAATAAAAACGGTTGTATATGATAAGTGTGTGCATTTTATTCGCCTCTCTTTTTTTGTCAACTGTAGAAGACATTGTTATATTTAAACACCCCCCCCCCCCCATTTTCTCTTTTTCGCTTTTATGTTTTGGATTATTTATAAAATGACCTTGAACTTCATATCACAAGCAACTCTTCTTGACGTTTTCAAAATTATAAGCCTTAATTCTTTCTATAAAATAATGGTAATTTACATGTTTATGTTCAAGACCCCCCCCCCTTCCTCGAAGCAACCAGGTAGAATACACAGATATAAAATTCACAACTTATACGGAACTTCTTAAGAGTTTCATTAATAAAATTCAGTTCCCCTGATGTGGTTTGATATTTTGCTACCATTCATTCTTCTTCGGTTTTGTCTATAGAATTTATAATTATTTTATTTAGAATTAATTTATCTTTAGAAAGTAGTGATTGTCAGCTGCATTCATTAGCATTTCACGTTTTCTTGTATATCTATCACTTGCATATTAATAATTTCATTAAATACTATTTAAAAGTATTAAAACTTCATTTCTATTAAATTTTATTCATTTGTATATCCTTGGATCCGCTCCTGCAGGTGCGCGAAAGCCTCATCACTACTGTAAACAAATTATTCATCACGCCGTAAATGCTCATGATTCCGCTAAAGTAAGAAAGTTTATACATAGTTTATCATCTCATAAACAACCATCAGCCCTGTCCAATGCAGAAATGCTCGAATTGAAGGGGGAAATTCAGGAATTGTTTTGCGTCAGCCATGTTTTGACGTGAACCTTATACGGCATTCTGTTATTAGGGTCTTCCGTCTCCAACGGAAGACCCTTCTATTATTGTATTGTTTCTTTTTCACTTTTATTAGGGTCTTCCGTCTCCAACGGAAGACCCTTCTATTATTGTATTGTTTCTTTTTCACTTTTATTATTATTATTATTATTCCACTTTTTCTTTACAATTTTTGTGCAGAAGATATCTCGCAAACGGTTCGATCGATTTTCATGAAATTTTCAGGGGTAATGCCTTTTGATCTGAAGATGATCCTTTTTTGTTCAAATCCTTAAAATTCACTTCCGGTCAGAAGTTATCGCCCTTTAATCGATTTTCAGATAACCATTTTGTCGACACAAAAACTAAAAAACAGCAAAAGCTAAAACGCTGAAATTTTCAGCGATTATAGACGACATGTTGAAGTTTTGCACCTGGGTTTTCAAATTTTCCGGAAGTACCTAGTATGGAAGCTCGGTAGGGGTCGAAATTTAGGACATGAATCAAGAGTGAATTTTCGAGACATTTTTTATCATATCTCTAAAACTATAGAGATTTTCTAAAAACATATTGAATAGAAATTGTGTAGAATTAAAAGATCTTTTATATGATATCAAGAAAAAAGGGCTGACTCATCACATTAGGGGCCGAGAGGGGCCGAAAGTCTTTAGTCAATAGCTCTTTAACAATCAAAATTTTGTAATGCATTACTGAAGCAAAAATGTTTATCTCAACAATTTACAACTATAGATTATGATATTTACATCATTTGTTACATAATTAGGGGCCATAAGGGACCAGAATGCTAAATCTTTGACGCTTTATATCTCAAAAGTGGGAAATATTTTGATAAGCAATATTGAACAAAAGATGTCCAAAATAATGTTCTAAACAAGATGCAACGTTTTATTTTTTGCTAAACGTCCCCATTAAGGAGTTGAAGGGCCGGCCCCTAAATACTTCTTTTGCGAATATCTCAGAAACGAAAAAGAATTTCTGACTAGTTGTTGAACAAAAAGTGTTCAAAATCATGAGAGCTTTAAAGTGATATGAAGAAAAAGGGGCTGGACCCTCACAATAGGGGCTGAGAGGGGCCGAAAGTCTTTGAACAATAACTCTTTAACGATCAATATTTTGTAATGTATTACAGAAGCAAAAATGTTTATCTCAAGAATTTACAACTATAGATTATGATATTCACATCATTTGTTACATAGTTAGGGGCCATAAGGGGCCAGAATGCTAAATCTTTGACGCTTTATATCTCAAAAGTGGGAAATATTTTGATAAGCAGTATTGAACAAAAGATGTCCAAAATAATGTTCTAAACAAGATGCAACCTTTCACTTTTTGCTAAACGTCCCCATTAAGAAGTTGAAGGGACGTCCCCTAAATATTTCTTTTGCGAATATCTCAGAAACGAAAAAGAATTTCTGACTAGTTGTTGAACAAAAAGTGTAAAAAATCATGAGAGCTTTAAGGTAATATCAAGGAAAAGGGTCTGACCCCTTAAATAAGGGGCCGAGAGGGGCCGAAAGTACACAATCAATAACTCTTTAATGATCAATATTTTGTAATATATTACTGAAGCGAAATAGTTCTTTTTCACACACTTTATCTAAATAACATGATGTTGATATCATATGTTACGCAAAAAGGGGTCTTTAGGATTTCTGAATAGTTGTTGAACAAAAAGTGTTCAAAATTTCGAGAGCTTTAAGATAAAAGAAAAAAGGGGCTGACCTCCCACATTAGGGGCCAAGAAGGGCCGAAAATCTTTAATCTATTACCCTTTAATGACCAATATTTTGTTAAACATTATTGAAGCAAAATTTTTCGTCTTAACAATTTATTTATATCATTATATTTAAACGAAAATCTCAGTCAAACTCTTATCTCATCTTATCAAAAATCGGACGGAAGACCCACTCGTTGCTCGCAACGAGATCTCATCTAGTATTCTTAATATTATTGTATAGACGAA
The DNA here is from genome assembly GCF_033153115.1 of Saccostrea echinata. Lineage (NCBI taxonomy): Eukaryota > Metazoa > Mollusca > Bivalvia > Ostreida > Ostreidae > Saccostrea > Saccostrea echinata. Next base: position 129,202 of record NW_026889839.1, read on the forward strand.
ATTTTGTAAAGGACTTTGTCCGCTCCATTTCTTTAGAACAGCTGAACATATGAAAGTTAACTCTGTCAGATATCATAGATAATGACTTGAAGATGTCACCATGAACATTTTTTCCGTCGTCAATACTTCCGGTCGTCACAGAAAAGGGATTAAAAAGTCGATTTTTTCAATTTCTACGTCTTTCTAACTTCTTTTTTCTGTAATATTCATAGGGTACGTAAAGTCCCCTCTTTGAAGCTTTTACGTATTACCAGTTTCTTGATAGGATTAAGAAGGAATTTAATATCTTTAAATGTCTTAGAATTTCCGAAAACGTAGGACCAACGTTTCTTAAACACTACAAAATATTGATTTTTTCCCCGTATATATAGTTTGCGGGGACTGCACACAGCTCATTCACGTAGGAGGAGGTGTAGAGGTAACACCAACCTGGTGATTGGGATAGGCCAGAAAAAACCTTCCTGTTGCCATGGAAACGAGTTTATATTAAATAAAAATGGTTGTATATAATATATATCATGTGTGTGCATTTTATTTGCCCCTCTTTTATTTTGTCAACTGTAAAAGACATTGTCATCTTTACAGACCCCCCCCCCCCCCATTCTCTTTTATTGTAATGAATGCAATTTTCGCTTTTATGTTTTGGATTCTAAATAAAATGACCTTGACCTTCATATCACAAGCAACTCTTCTTGAATTTTTCAAAATGATAAGGCTTAATTCTTTGTACAAAATAAAGGTAATTTACATGTTTATGTTCAAGAACCCCCCCCCCCCCTTCGAAGCAGCCAGGTGGAATAGGCAGATATAAAATATACAACTTATAACGAACTTCTGAAGAGGTTCATTAATAAAATTCAGTTCCCCTGATGTGGTTTGATATTTTGCTACCATTCATTCTTCTTCGGTTTTGTCTATAGAATTTATAATTATTTTATTTAGAATTAATTTATCTTTAGAAAGTAGTGATTGTCAGCTGCATTCATTAGCCGTTTTCTTGTATATCTATTACTTGCATATTAATAATTTCATTAAATAATATTTTAAAGTATTAAAACTTCATTTCTATTAAATTTTATTAATTTGTAAATCCTTGGATCCGCTCCTGCAGGTGCGCGAAAGCCTCATCACTACTGTAAACAAATTATTCATCACGCCGTAAATGCTCATGATTCCGCTAAAGTAAGAAAGTTTATACATAGTTTATCATCTCATAAACAACCATCAGCCCTGTCCAATGCAGAAATGCTCGAATTGAAGGGGGAAATTCAGGAATTGTTTTGCGTCAGCCATGTTTTGACGTGAACCTTATACGGCATTCTGTTATATTCTTAATATTATTGTATAGACGAAATTTTGTAAAGGACTTTGTCCGCTCCATTTCTTTAGAACAGCTGAACATATGAAAGTTAACTCTGTCAGATATCATAGATAATGACTTGAAGATGTCACCATGAACATTTTTTCCGTCGTCAATACTTCCGGTCGTCACAGAAAAGGGATTAAAAAGTCGATTTTTTCAATTTCTACGTCTTTCTAACTTCTTTTTTCTGTAATATTCATAGGGTACGTAAAGTCCCCTCTTTGAAGCTTTTACGTATTACCAGTTTCTTGATAGGATTAAGAAGGAATTTAATATCTTTAAATGTCTTAGAATTTCCGAAAACGTAGGACCAACGTTTCTTAAACACTACAAAATATTGATTTTTTCCCCGTATATATAGTTTGCGGGGACTGCACACAGCTCATTCACGTAGGAGGAGGTGTAGAGGTAACACCAACCTGGTGATTGGGATAGGCCAGAAAAAACCTTCCTGTTGCCATGGAAACGAGTTTATATTAAATAAAAATGGTTGTATATAATATATATCATGTGTGTGCATTTTATTTGCCCCTCTTTTATTTTGTCAACTGTAAAAGACATTGTCATCTTTACAGACCCCCCCCCCCCCCATTCTCTTTTATTGTAATGAATGCAATTTTCGCTTTTATGTTTTGGATTCTAAATAAAATGACCTTGACCTTCATATCACAAGCAACTCTTCTTGAATTTTTCAAAATGATAAGGCTTAATTCTTTGTACAAAATAAAGGTAATTTACATGTTTATGTTCAAGAACCCCCCCCCCCCCTTCGAAGCAGCCAGGTGGAATAGGCAGATATAAAATATACAACTTATAACGAACTTCTGAAGAGGTTCATTAATAAAATTCAGTTCCCCTGATGTGGTTTGATATTTTGCTACCATTCATTCTTCTTCGGTTTTGTCTATAGAATTTATAATTATTTTATTTAGAATTAATTTATCTTTAGAAAGTAGTGATTGTCAGCTGCATTCATTAGCCGTTTTCTTGTATATCTATTACTTGCATATTAATAATTTCATTAAATAATATTTTAAAGTATTAAAACTTCATTTCTATTAAATTTTATTAATTTGTAAATCCTTGGATCCGCTCCTGCAGGTGCGCGAAAGCCTCATCACTACTGTAAACAAATTATTCATCACGCCGTAAATGCTCATGATTCCGCTAAAGTAAGAAAGTTTATACATAGTTTATCATCTCATAAACAACCATCAGCCCTGTCCAATGCAGAAATGCTCGAATTGAAGGGGGAAATTCAGGAATTGTTTTGCGTCAGCCATGTTTTGACGTGAACCTTATACGGCATTCTGTTATATTCTTAATATTATTGTATAGACGAAATTTTGTAAAGGACTTTGTCCGCTCCATTTCTTTAGAACAGCTGAACATATGAAAGTTAACTCTGTCAGATATCATAGATAATGACTTGAAGATGTCACCATGAACATTTTTTCCGTCGTCAATACTTCCGGTCGTCACAGAAAAGGGATTAAAAAGTCGATTTTTTCAATTTCTACGTCTTTCTAACTTCTTTTTTCTGTAATATTCATAGGGTACGTAAAGTCCCCTCTTTGAAGCTTTTACGTATTACCAGTTTCTTGATAGGATTAAGAAGGAATTTAATATCTTTAAATGTCTTAGAATTTCCGAAAACGTAGGACCAACGTTTCTTAAACACTACAAAATATTGATTTTTTCCCCGTATATATAGTTTGCGGGGACTGCACACAGCTCATTCACGTAGGAGGAGGTGTAGAGGTAACACCAACCTGGTGATTGGGATAGGCCAGAAAAAACCTTCCTGTTGCCATGGAAACGAGTTTATATTAAATAAAAATGGTTGTATATAATATATATCATGTGTGTGCATTTTATTTGCCCCTCTTTTATTTTGTCAACTGTAAAAGACATTGTCATCTTTACAGACCCCCCCCCCCCCATTCTCTTTTATTGTAATGAATGCAATTTTCGCTTTTATGTTTTGGATTCTAAATAAAATGACCTTGACCTTCATATCACAAGCAACTCTTCTTGAATTTTTCAAAATGATAAGGCTTAATTCTTTGTACAAAATAAAGGTAATTTACATGTTTATGTTCAAGAACCCCCCCCCCCCCCTTCGAAGCAGCCAGGTGGAATAGGCAGATATAAAATATACAACTTATAACGAACTTCTGAAGAGGTTCATTAATAAAATTCAGTTCCCCTGATGTGGTTTGATATTTTGCTACCATTCATTCTTCTTCGGTTTTGTCTATAGAATTTATAATTATTTTATTTAGAATTAATTTATCTTTAGAAAGTAGTGATTGTCAGCTGCATTCATTAGCCGTTTTCTTGTATATCTATTACTTGCATATTAATAATTTCATTAAATAATATTTTAAAGTATTAAAACTTCATTTCTATTAAATTTTATTAATTTGTAAATCCTTGGATCCGCTCCTGCAGGTGCGCGAAAGCCTCATCACTACTGTAAACAAATTATTCATCACGCCGTAAATGCTCATGATTCCGCTAAAGTAAGAAAGTTTATACATAGTTTATCATCTCATAAACAACCATCAGCCCTGTCCAATGCAGAAATGCTCGAATTGAAGGGGGAAATTCAGGAATTGTTTTGCGTCAGCCATGTTTTGACGTGAACCTTATACGGCATTCTGTTATATTCTTAATATTATTGTATAGACGAAATTTTGTAAAGGACTTTGTCCGCTCCATTTCTTTAGAACAGCTGAACATATGAAAGTTAACTCTGTCAGATATCATAGATAATGACTTGAAGATGTCACCATGAACATTTTTTCCGTCGTCAATACTTCCGGTCGTCACAGAAAAGGGATTAAAAAGTCGATTTTTTCAATTTCTACGTCTTTCTAACTTCTTTTTTCTGTAATATTCATAGGGTACGTAAAGTCCCCTCTTTGAAGCTTTTACGTATTACCAGTTTCTTGATAGGATTAAGAAGGAATTTAATATCTTTAAATGTCTTAGAATTTCCGAAAACGTAGGACCAACGTTTCTTAAACACTACAAAATATTGATTTTTTCCCCGTATATATAGTTTGCGGGGACTGCACACAGCTCATTCACGTAGGAGGAGGTGTAGAGGTAACACCAACCTGGTGATTGGGATAGGCCAGAAAAAACCTTCCTGTTGCCATGGAAACGAGTTTATATTAAATAAAAATGGTTGTATATAATATATATCATGTGTGTGCATTTTATTTGCCCCTCTTTTATTTTGTCAACTGTAAAAGACATTGTCATCTTTACAGACCCCCCCCCCCCCATTCTCTTTTATTGTAATGAATGCAATTTTCGCTTTTATGTTTTGGATTCTAAATAAAATGACCTTGACCTTCATATCACAAGCAACTCTTCTTGAATTTTTCAAAATGATAAGGCTTAATTCTTTGTACAAAATAAAGGTAATTTACATGTTTATGTTCAAGAACCCCCCCCCCCCCCTTCGAAGCAGCCAGGTGGAATAGGCAGATATAAAATATACAACTTATAACGAACTTCTGAAGAGGTTCATTAATAAAATTCAGTTCCCCTGATGTGGTTTGATATTTTGCTACCATTCATTCTTCTTCGGTTTTGTCTATAGAATTTATAATTATTTTATTTAGAATTAATTTATCTTTAGAAAGTAGTGATTGTCAGCTGCATTCATTAGCCGTTTTCTTGTATATCTATTACTTGCATATTAATAATTTCATTAAATAATATTTTAAAGTATTAAAACTTCATTTCTATTAAATTTTATTAATTTGTAAATCCTTGGATCCGCTCCTGCAGGTGCGCGAAAGCCTCATCACTACTGTAAACAAATTATTCATCACGCCGTAAATGCTCATGATTCCGCTAAAGTAAGAAAGTTTATACATAGTTTATCATCTCATAAACAACCATCAGCCCTGTCCAATGCAGAAATGCTCGAATTGAAGGGGGAAATTCAGGAATTGTTTTGCGTCAGCCATGTTTTGACGTGAACCTTATACGGCATTCTGTTATATTCTTAATATTATTGTATAGACGAAATTTTGTAAAGGACTTTGTCCGCTCCATTTCTTTAGAACAGCTGAACATATGAAAGTTAACTCTGTCAGATATCATAGATAATGACTTGAAGATGTCACCATGAACATTTTTTCCGTCGTCAATACTTCCGGTCGTCACAGAAAAGGGATTAAAAAGTCGATTTTTTCAATTTCTACGTCTTTCTAACTTCTTTTTTCTGTAATATTCATAGGGTACGTAAAGTCCCCTCTTTGAAGCTTTTACGTATTACCAGTTTCTTGATAGGATTAAGAAGGAATTTAATATCTTTAAATGTCTTAGAATTTCCGAAAACGTAGGACCAACGTTTCTTAAACACTACAAAATATTGATTTTTTCCCCGTATATATAGTTTGCGGGGACTGCACACAGCTCATTCACGTAGGAGGAGGTGTAGAGGTAACACCAACCTGGTGATTGGGATAGGCCAGAAAAAACCTTCCTGTTGCCATGGAAACGAGTTTATATTAAATAAAAATGGTTGTATATAATATATATCATGTGTGTGCATTTTATTTGCCCCTCTTTTATTTTGTCAACTGTAAAAGACATTGTCATCTTTACAGACCCCCCCCCCCCCATTCTCTTTTATTGTAATGAATGCAATTTTCGCTTTTATGTTTTGGATTCTAAATAAAATGACCTTGACCTTCATATCACAAGCAACTCTTCTTGAATTTTTCAAAATGATAAGGCTTAATTCTTTGTACAAAATAAAGGTAATTTACATGTTTATGTTCAAGAACCCCCCCCCCCCCCTTCGAAGCAGCCAGGTGGAATAGGCAGATATAAAATATACAACTTATAACGAACTTCTGAAGAGGTTCATTAATAAAATTCAGTTCCCCTGATGTGGTTTGATATTTTGCTACCATTCATTCTTCTTCGGTTTTGTCTATAGAATTTATAATTATTTTATTTAGAATTAATTTATCTTTAGAAAGTAGTGATTGTCAGCTGCATTCATTAGCCGTTTTCTTGTATATCTATTACTTGCATATTAATAATTTCATTAAATAATATTTTAAAGTATTAAAACTTCATTTCTATTAAATTTTATTAATTTGTAAATCCTTGGATCCGCTCCTGCAGGTGCGCGAAAGCCTCATCACTACTGTAAACAAATTATTCATCACGCCGTAAATGCTCATGATTCCGCTAAAGTAAGAAAGTTTATACATAGTTTATCATCTCATAAACAACCATCAGCCCTGTCCAATGCAGAAATGCTCGAATTGAAGGGGGAAATTCAGGAATTGTTTTGCGTCAGCCATGTTTTGACGTGAACCTTATACGGCATTCTGTTATATTCTTAATATTATTGTATAGACGAAATTTTGTAAAGGACTTTGTCCGCTCCATTTCTTTAGAACAGCTGAACATATGAAAGTTAACTCTGTCAGATATCATAGATAATGACTTGAAGATGTCACCATGAACATTTTTTCCGTCGTCAATACTTCCGGTCGTCACAGAAAAGGGATTAAAAAGTCGATTTTTTCAATTTCTACGTCTTTCTAACTTCTTTTTTCTGTAATATTCATAGGGTACGTAAAGTCCCCTCTTTGAAGCTTTTACGTATTACCAGTTTCTTGATAGGATTAAGAAGGAATTTAATATCTTTAAATGTCTTAGAATTTCCGAAAACGTAGGACCAACGTTTCTTAAACACTACAAAATATTGATTTTTTCCCCGTATATATAGTTTGCGGGGACTGCACACAGCTCATTCACGTAGGAGGAGGTGTAGAGGTAACACCAACCTGGTGATTGGGATAGGCCAGAAAAAACCTTCCTGTTGCCATGGAAACGAGTTTATATTAAATAAAAATGGTTGTATATAATATATATCATGTGTGTGCATTTTATTTGCCCCTCTTTTATTTTGTCAACTGTAAAAGACATTGTCATCTTTACAGACCCCCCCCCCCCCCCATTCTCTTTTATTGTAATGAATGCAATTTTCGCTTTTATGTTTTGGATTCTAAATAAAATGACCTTGACCTTCATATCACAAGCAACTCTTCTTGAATTTTTCAAAATGATAAGGCTTAATTCTTTGTACAAAATAAAGGTAATTTACATGTTTATGTTCAAGAACCCCCCCCCCCTTCGAAGCAGCCAGGTGGAATAGGCAGATATAAAATATACAACTTATAACGAACTTCTGAAGAGGTTCATTAATAAAATTCAGTTCCCCTGATGTGGTTTGATATTTTGCTACCATTCATTCTTCTTCGGTTTTGTCTATAGAATTTATAATTATTTTATTTAGAATTAATTTATCTTTAGAAAGTAGTGATTGTCAGCTGCATTCATTAGCCGTTTTCTTGTATATCTATTACTTGCATATTAATAATTTCATTAAATAATATTTTAAAGTATTAAAACTTCATTTCTATTAAATTTTATTAATTTGTAAATCCTTGGATCCGCTCCTGCAGGTGCGCGAAAGCCTCATCACTACTGTAAACAAATTATTCATCACGCCGTAAATGCTCATGATTCCGCTAAAGTAAGAAAGTTTATACATAGTTTATCATCTCATAAACAACCATCAGCCCTGTCCAATGCAGAAATGCTCGAATTGAAGGGGGAAATTCAGGAATTGTTTTGCGTCAGCCATGTTTTGACGTGAACCTTATACGGCATTCTGTTATTAAGGTCTTCCGTTTCAGACGGAAGACCTTATAGTGATTCTACTGTTTCTTTTTATTATTATTTTTTTTTTCCCCTTTTCTTGTCGGAGCGATTTCTCAGAGATGGCTGGACGGATTTTCTTGAAATTTTCAGGAATGATAGAGAATGAAAATACCCCCAGGCGTTTTTTTCATTTTTTCAAAATTCACTTCCGGTCGTCAGATATCTCCGATTTCCGTCTTTTTAAAAAATACTTTGTCCCAGTCATATCTCAAAAACGGTAAGAGATTAAGACACCAAACTCTAATGGTTAATAGATCTTGAGGAGTAGGCAAAACCATTTGGGATAAGAGCGTCAGCCGTCACTTCCGGTTGTCACAGGAAGTGATAATAGAAATCGAAAATTTCAACTTTTCTTTTTTGAATCTTTTTTTGCATCAAGTTATTGCATTTCATTTGTAGTTTTGAAATATGTCAGTCCCACCGGAAACAAAAACGACAACTTCCGGTTATAAGAGAAAAACTACATAATTTGGGTATTTTTCTTTCCCATAAATATTTTTTATAGATGACGTATTTGAACTGATTTTTACTTATGTTATTAGGACTGCAAATGTCTAGAGTAACGTCAAAAATCTTTGTAAAATTCACTTCCGGTCGCGCGTTTAGGTGTCCGTAAAATGAGAAATTTTCGGAGTGAGACCTCAGAAACGGTAAGAGATTTTGACACCAAACTTTTATGAGTAATAGACCTTGAGGAGTAGACAAAATCATTTGGGTTAAGAGCGTCAATCGTCACTTCCGGTCGTCACAGGAAGTGATCAAAGAAATCGAAAATTTCAACTATTCTCTTTTGGAATAAGACTTGCATCATATAATTGTATCTTTTTCACAGTTTTGATATGTGTTGGTTCCACCCGAAACAAAAAACAACAACTTCCGGTTATAAGAGAAAAACTACATCATAGGGTTTTTGGATTTTCCCATACATATCGCTTATAGATAGAGTTCTTTAAATGATTTTTATATATGTTATTGAGACTGCAGATGTCTAAATTGACGTCAAACATCTTAGTATAATTCACTTCCGGTTGCGTATTTTCCTGCCCTCAAATTGAGATTTTATTCACCTAATTGCTCAGCACCAGTAAACGACTGAAGTCTAAAACTTTCAGGACTGATAGTCAGTCACCAGTTTTTCTACATCATGTGAAAATCGTACGTTGCCGTCAGTTTCCGTCGTGACCGGAAGCGATGCAAAAAAAGTGAATTTTCCAAGTTTTGTTTTCTTTTTACAGAAATGTTTGGCTAATGCAGATGTTAGATAGACTAAAACCATGCAAATCATTTTCACTGGGAGTGCCGGCCTAAAAACCGGACGTTGTTTCAAACATGAGTAGTTTTTCATGGAAACTTTTAGGGATGATCAGTTGTGAATAATTTAGGTGTAGAATGAACATTTTATTTGTTTGGAGTAATTTCAGTCTTGATGAAGTAAAAAAAAAAACATAGAAAGTAAATTTATTTCCGGGATTTTCTCATGACCTTGACCTTTGATCTTAACCTTTGATCTTGACCTTGAACTTCGATGACCTTGACTTTTGACCAAAAGGTCAGAATCAATAATAAATTTACTCCTCTTTCTCCCCTCCCCTTCCCCAAAAAAATCAAAAAAAAAAAAAAATCAGATTAATATCAGCCTAGAATATTTCTCTAGAACTCATACAACACCTCGGATCGACATAAAATTTCGGGGTTTTGCAGAAGATACCTGAAAGAAAGTTTCCTGAAAATTTGACAGTGAATCTCTGAAGTATATAGAAATTATGAATGTTAACGGCAAACACTACATCTTTTTTTCGTATCTGAAATTTAGGTGCTGATGAACATAAAAATTAATTAAAGCTTTTCTCGCTTATTTCTTCAGTTGTTATGAATAGCACTCGATTCTCTTGATATGATATGATATTTTAACACCAAGCATTCTTGCTTTCTCTAGTATGTGGAATTTATTTCAATTTTATTTAGAATTAATATTAATCGAATGAATGTCGAAAACAGCGATTTTTTCCCAGCAAATAAATTTTCACTCTCTCATTGGCACATTTTTCTTTCTAAAATGCATATCTGAAATTTTGATTCATGCTACTTACATTTAATTCAATCCACACAGAGATGCTTACCTATTATTTCAGGATATTCAGTCACATCCGAACCCGATCCGACATTTTCATCCGAACCCGATCCGACATTTTCATATATTTGTAATCAAAGTCTCGACACTGCAGTTCTAATGCATCATAGGCTCTGAATGATTAACTCAATGCATTCCAATTATAGACAAACTCAAATATTTTTTTAAACCGAAAATCTGCATTTGCATTATACACCAATCGTGTTTCTCAATCTATTCAATGCTGATTACTACATTCCATAACAAACAAAAGAACACGTGTTTTTATTACTATTTATTCCTAAACAATTTATTTACTACTTCCATTTTCATCGGAATGCGTGGTCTAGTGGTTAGCGCGCCTACCTTACAAACCAAAGGTTTTGAGTTCGATCCCTGCTGGAAAAACTTTTTTTTTCATTTTCAGCTTTTTTTTTCAAACCAGTTGACAAAAGAATCAAGAAAACGGAAGACCTGTTATTGCCTAGGCAATAAGTATCTAGTATTCTTAATATTATTGTATAGACGAAATTTTGTAAAGGACTTTGTCCGCTCCATTTCTTTAGAACAGCTGAACATATGAAAGTTAACTCTGTCAGATATCATAGATAATGACTTGAAGATGTCACCATGAACATTTTTTCCGTCGTCAATACTTCCGGTCGTCACAGAAAAGGGATTAAAAAGTCGATTTTTTCAATTTCTACGTCTTTCTAACTTCTTTTTTCTGTAATATTCATAGGGTACGTAAAGTCCCCTCTTTGAAGCTTTTACGTATTACCAGTTTCTTGATAGGATTAAGAAGGAATTTAATATCTTTAAATGTCTTAGAATGTCCGAAAACGTAGGACCAACGTTTCTTAAACACTACAAAATATTGATTTTTTCCCCGTATATATAGTTTGCGGGGACTGCACACAGCTCATTCACGTAGGAGGAGGTGTAGAGGTAACACCAACCTGGTGATTGGGATAGGCCAGAAAAAACCTTCCTGTTGCCATGGAAACGAGTTTATATTAAATAAAAATGGTTGTATATAATATATATCATGTGTGTGCATTTTATTTGCCCCTCTTTTATTTTGTCAACTGTAAAAGACATTGTCATCTTTACAGACCCCCCCCCCCCCCATTCTCTTTTATTGTAATGAATGCAATTTTCGCTTTTATGTTTTGGATTCTAAATAAAATGACCTTGACCTTCATATCACAAGCAACTCTTCTTGAATTTTTCAAAATGATAAGGCTTAATTCTTTGTACAAAATAAAGGTAATTTACATGTTTATGTTCAAGAACCCCCCCCCCCCTTCGATGCAGCCAGGTGGAATAGGCAGATATAAAATATACAACTTATAACGAACGTCTGAAGAGGTTCATTAATAAAATTCAGTTCCCCTGATGTGGTTTGATATTTTGCTACCATTCATTCTTCTTCGGTTTTGTCTATAGAATTTATAATTATTTTATTTAGAATTAATTTATCTTTAGAAAGTAGTGATTGTCAGCTGCATTCATTAGCCGTTTTCTTGTATATCTATTACTTGCATATTAATAATTTCATTAAATAATATTTTAAAGTATTAAAACTTCATTTCTATTAAATTTTATTCATTTGTAAATCCTTGGATCCGCTCCTGCAGGTGCGCGAAAGCCTCATCACTACTGTAAACAAATTATTCATCACGCCGTAAATGCTCATGATTCCGCTAAAGTAAGAAAGTTTACACATAGTTTATCATCTCATAAACAACCATCAGCCCTGTCCAATGCAGAAATGCTCGAATTGAAGGGGGAAATTCAGGAATTGTTTTGCGTCAGCCATGTTTTGACGTGAACCTTATACGGCATTCTGTTATATTCTTAATATTATTGTATAGACGAAATTTTGTAAAGGACTTTGTCCGCTCCATTTCTTTAGAACAGCTGAACATATGAAAGTTAACTCTGTCAGATATCATAGATAATGACTTGAAGATGTCACCATGAACATTTTTTCCGTCGTCAATACTTCCGGTCGTCACAGAAAAGGGATTAAAAAGTCGATTTTTTCAATTTCTACGTCTTTCTAACTTCTTTTTTCTGTAATATTCATAGGGTACGTAAAGTCCCCTCTTTGAAGCTTTTACGTATTACCAGTTTCTTGATAGGATTAAGAAGGAATTTAATATCTTTAAATGTCTTAGAATGTCCGAAAACGTAGGACCAACGTTTCTTAAACACTACAAAATATTGATTTTTTCCCCGTATATATAGTTTGCGGGGACTGCACACAGCTCATTCACGTAGGAGGAGGTGTAGAGGTAACACCAACCTGGTGATTGGGATAGGCCAGAAAAAACCTTCCTGTTGCCATGGAAACGAGTTTATATTAAATAAAAATGGTTGTATATAATATATATCATGTGTGTGCATTTTATTTGCCCCTCTTTTATTTTGTCAACTGTAAAAGACATTGTCATCTTTACAGACCCCCCCCCCCCATTCTCTTTTATTGTAATGAATGCAATTTTCGCTTTTATGTTTTGGATTCTAAATAAAATGACCTTGACCTTCATATCACAAGCAACTCTTCTTGAATTTTTCAAAATGATAAGGCTTAATTCTTTGTACAAAATAAAGGTAATTTACATGTTTATGTTCAAGAACCCCCCCCCCCCTTCGATGCAGCCAGGTGGAATAGGCAGATATAAAATATACAACTTATAACGAACGTCTGAAGAGGTTCATTAATAAAATTCAGTTCCCCTGATGTGGTTTGATATTTTGCTACCATTCATTCTTCTTCGGTTTTGTCTATAGAATTTATAATTATTTTATTTAGAATTAATTTATCTTTAGAAAGTAGTGATTGTCAGCTGCATTCATTAGCCGTTTTCTTGTATATCTATTACTTGCATATTAATAATTTCATTAAATAATATTTTAAAGTATTAAAACTTCATTTCTATTAAATTTTATTCATTTGTAAATCCTTGGATCCGCTCCTGCAGGTGCGCGAAAGCCTCATCACTACTGTAAACAAATTATTCATCACGCCGTAAATGCTCATGATTCCGCTAAAGTAAGAAAGTTTACACATAGTTTATCATCTCATAAACAACCATCAGCCCTGTCCAATGCAGAAATGCTCGAATTGAAGGGGGAAATTCAGGAATTGTTTTGCGTCAGCCATGTTTTGACGTGAACCTTATACGGCATTCTGTTATATTCTTAATATTATTGTATAGACGAAATTTTGTAAAGGACTTTGTCCGCTCCATTTCTTTAGAACAGCTGAACATATGAAAGTTAACTCTGTCAGATATCATAGATAATGACTTGAAGATGTCACCATGAACATTTTTTCCGTCGTCAATACTTCCGGTCGTCACAGAAAAGGGATTAAAAAGTCGATTTTTTCAATTTCTACGTCTTTCTAACTTCTTTTTTCTGTAATATTCATAGGGTACGTAAAGTCCCCTCTTTGAAGCTTTTACGTATTACCAGTTTCTTGATAGGATTAAGAAGGAATTTAATATCTTTAAATGTCTTAGAATGTCCGAAAACGTAGGACCAACGTTTCTTAAACACTACAAAATATTGATTTTTTCCCCGTATATATAGTTTGCGGGGACTGCACACAGCTCATTCACGTAGGAGGAGGTGTAGAGGTAACACCAACCTGGTGATTGGGATAGGCCAGAAAAAACCTTCCTGTTGCCATGGAAACGAGTTTATATTAAATAAAAATGGTTGTATATAATATATATCATGTGTGTGCATTTTATTTGCCCCTCTTTTATTTTGTCAACTGTAAAAGACATTGTCATCTTTACAGACCCCCCCCCCCCATTCTCTTTTATTGTAATGAATGCAATTTTCGCTTTTATGTTTTGGATTCTAAATAAAATGACCTTGACCTTCATATCACAAGCAACTCTTCTTGAATTTTTCAAAATGATAAGGCTTAATTCTTTGTACAAAATAAAGGTAATTTACATGTTTATGTTCAAGAACCCCCCCCCCCTTCGATGCAGCCAGGTGGAATAGGCAGATATAAAATATACAACTTATAACGAACGTCTGAAGAGGTTCATTAATAAAATTCAGTTCCCCTGATGTGGTTTGATATTTTGCTACCATTCATTCTTCTTCGGTTTTGTCTATAGAATTTATAATTATTTTATTTAGAATTAATTTATCTTTAGAAAGTAGTGATTGTCAGCTGCATTCATTAGCCGTTTTCTTGTATATCTATTACTTGCATATTAATAATTTCATTAAATAATATTTTAAAGTATTAAAACTTCATTTCTATTAAATTTTATTCATTTGTAAATCCTTGGATCCGCTCCTGCAGGTGCGCGAAAGCCTCATCACTACTGTAAACAAATTATTCATCACGCCGTAAATGCTCATGATTCCGCTAAAGTAAGAAAGTTTACACATAGTTTATCATCTCATAAACAACCATCAGCCCTGTCCAATGCAGAAATGCTCGAATTGAAGGGGGAAATTCAGGAATTGTTTTGCGTCAGCCATGTTTTGACGTGAACCTTATACGGCATTCTGTTATATTCTTAATATTATTGTATAGACGAAATTTTGTAAAGGACTTTGTCCGCTCCATTTCTTTAGAACAGCTGAACATATGAAAGTTAACTCTGTCAGATATCATAGATAATGACTTGAAGATGTCACCATGAACATTTTTTCCGTCGTCAATACTTCCGGTCGTCACAGAAAAGGGATTAAAAAGTCGATTTTTTCAATTTCTACGTCTTTCTAACTTCTTTTTTCTGTAATATTCATAGGGTACGTAAAGTCCCCTCTTTGAAGCTTTTACGTATTACCAGTTTCTTGATAGGATTAAGAAGGAATTTAATATCTTTAAATGTCTTAGAATGTCCGAAAACGTAGGACCAACGTTTCTTAAACACTACAAAATATTGATTTTTTCCCCGTATATATAGTTTGCGGGGACTGCACACAGCTCATTCACGTAGGAGGAGGTGTAGAGGTAACACCAACCTGGTGATTGGGATAGGCCAGAAAAAACCTTCCTGTTGCCATGGAAACGAGTTTATATTAAATAAAAATGGTTGTATATAATATATATCATGTGTGTGCATTTTATTTGCCCCTCTTTTATTTTGTCAACTGTAAAAGACATTGTCATCTTTACAGACCCCCCCCCCCCCCCCCATTCTCTTTTATTGTAATGAATGCAATTTTCGCTTTTATGTTTTGGATTCTAAATAAAATGACCTTGACCTTCATATCACAAGCAACTCTTCTTGAATTTTTCAAAATGATAAGGCTTAATTCTTTGTACAAAATAAAGGTAATTTACATGTTTATGTTCAAGAACCCCCCCCCCCCTTCGATGCAGCCAGGTGGAATAGGCAGATATAAAATATACAACTTATAACGAACGTCTGAAGAGGTTCATTAATAAAATTCAGTTCCCCTGATGTGGTTTGATATTTTGCTACCATTCATTCTTCTTCGGTTTTGTCTATAGAATTTATAATTATTTTATTTAGAATTAATTTATCTTTAGAAAGTAGTGATTGTCAGCTGCATTCATTAGCCGTTTTCTTGTATATCTATTACTTGCATATTAATAATTTCATTAAATAATATTTTAAAGTATTAAAACTTCATTTCTATTAAATTTTATTCATTTGTAAATCCTTGGATCCGCTCCTGCAGGTGCGCGAAAGCCTCATCACTACTGTAAACAAATTATTCATCACGCCGTAAATGCTCATGATTCCGCTAAAGTAAGAAAGTTTACACATAGTTTATCATCTCATAAACAACCATCAGCCCTGTCCAATGCAGAAATGCTCGAATTGAAGGGGGAAATTCAGGAATTGTTTTGCGTCAGCCATGTTTTGACGTGAACCTTATACGGCATTCTGTTATATTCTTAATATTATTGTATAGACGAAATTTTGTAAAGGACTTTGTCCGCTCCATTTCTTTAGAACAGCTGAACATATGAAAGTTAACTCTGTCAGATATCATAGATAATGACTTGAAGATGTCACCATGAACATTTTTTCCGTCGTCAATACTTCCGGTCGTCACAGAAAAGGGATTAAAAAGTCGATTTTTTCAATTTCTACGTCTTTCTAACTTCTTTTTTCTGTAATATTCATAGGGTACGTAAAGTCCCCTCTTTGAAGCTTTTACGTATTACCAGTTTCTTGATAGGATTAAGAAGGAATTTAATATCTTTAAATGTCTTAGAATGTCCGAAAACGTAGGACCAACGTTTCTTAAACACTACAAAATATTGATTTTTTCCCCGTATATATAGTTTGCGGGGACTGCACACAGCTCATTCACGTAGGAGGAGGTGTAGAGGTAACACCAACCTGGTGATTGGGATAGGCCAGAAAAAACCTTCCTGTTGCCATGGAAACGAGTTTATATTAAATAAAAATGGTTGTATATAATATATATCATGTGTGTGCATTTTATTTGCCCCTCTTTTATTTTGTCAACTGTAAAAGACATTGTCATCTTTACAGACCCCCCCCCCCCCCCATTCTCTTTTATTGTAATGAATGCAATTTTCGCTTTTATGTTTTGGATTCTAAATAAAATGACCTTGACCTTCATATCACAAGCAACTCTTCTTGAATTTTTCAAAATGATAAGGCTTAATTCTTTGTACAAAATAAAGGTAATTTACATGTTTATGTTCAAGAACCCCCCCCCCCCCCCTTCGATGCAGCCAGGTGGAATAGGCAGATATAAAATATACAACTTATAACGAACGTCTGAAGAGGTTCATTAATAAAATTCAGTTCCCCTGATGTGGTTTGATATTTTGCTACCATTCATTCTTCTTCGGTTTTGTCTATAGAATTTATAATTATTTTATTTAGAATTAATTTATCTTTAGAAAGTAGTGATTGTCAGCTGCATTCATTAGCCGTTTTCTTGTATATCTATTACTTGCATATTAATAATTTCATTAAATAATATTTTAAAGTATTAAAACTTCATTTCTATTAAATTTTATTCATTTGTAAATCCTTGGATCCGCTCCTGCAGGTGCGCGAAAGCCTCATCACTACTGTAAACAAATTATTCATCACGCCGTAAATGCTCATGATTCCGCTAAAGTAAGAAAGTTTACACATAGTTTATCATC
Source organism: Saccostrea echinata (assembly GCF_033153115.1). NCBI lineage: Eukaryota > Metazoa > Mollusca > Bivalvia > Ostreida > Ostreidae > Saccostrea > Saccostrea echinata. The sequence goes on from NW_026889839.1 coordinate 146,596, forward strand.
TCATAAACAACCATCAGCCCTGTCCAATGCAGAAATGCTCGAATTGAAGGGGGAAATTCAGGAATTGTTTTGCGTCAGCCATGTTTTGACGTGAACCTTATACGGCATTCTGTTATATTCTTAATATTATTGTATAGACGAAATTTTGTAAAGGACTTTGTCCGCTCCATTTCTTAGAACAGCTGAACATATGAAAGTTAACTCTGTCAGATATCATAGATAATGACTTGAAGATGTCACCATGAACATTTTTTCCGTCGTCAATACTTCCGGTCGTCACAGAAAAGGGATTAAAAAGTCGATTTTTTCAATTTCTACGTCTTTCTAACTTCTTTTTTCTGTAATATTCATAGGGTACGTAAAGTCCCCTCTTTGAAGCTTTTACGTATTACCAGTTTCTTGATAGGATTAAGAAGGAATTTAATATCTTTAAATGTCTTAGAATGTCCGAAAACGTAGGACCAACGTTTCTTAAACACTACAAAATATTGATTTTTTCCCCGTATATATAGTTTGCGGGGACTGCACACAGCTCATTCACGTAGGAGGAGGTGTAGAGGTAACACCAACCTGGTGATTGGGATAGGCCAGAAAAAACCTTCCTGTTGCCATGGAAACGAGTTTATATTAAATAAAAATGGTTGTATATAATATATATCATGTGTGTGCATTTTATTTGCCCCTCTTTTATTTTGTCAACTGTAAAAGACATTGTCATCTTTACAGACCCCCCCCCCCCATTCTCTTTTATTGTAATGAATGCAATTTTCGCTTTTATGTTTTGGATTCTAAATAAAATGACCTTGACCTTCATATCACAAGCAACTCTTCTTGAATTTTTCAAAATGATAAGGCTTAATTCTTTGTACAAAATAAAGGTAATTTACATGTTTATGTTCAAGAACCCCCCCCCCCTTCGATGCAGCCAGGTGGAATAGGCAGATATAAAATATACAACTTATAACGAACGTCTGAAGAGGTTCATTAATAAAATTCAGTTCCCCTGATGTGGTTTGATATTTTGCTACCATTCATTCTTCTTCGGTTTTGTCTATAGAATTTATAATTATTTTATTTAGAATTAATTTATCTTTAGAAAGTAGTGATTGTCAGCTGCATTCATTAGCCGTTTTCTTGTATATCTATTACTTGCATATTAATAATTTCATTAAATAATATTTTAAAGTATTAAAACTTCATTTCTATTAAATTTTATTCATTTGTAAATCCTTGGATCCGCTCCTGCAGGTGCGCGAAAGCCTCATCACTACTGTAAACAAATTATTCATCACGCCGTAAATGCTCATGATTCCGCTAAAGTAAGAAAGTTTACACATAGTTTATCATCTCATAAACAACCATCAGCCCTGTCCAATGCAGAAATGCTCGAATTGAAGGGGGAAATTCAGGAATTGTTTTGCGTCAGCCATGTTTTGACGTGAACCTTATACGGCATTCTGTTATATTCTTAATATTATTGTATAGACGAAATTTTGTAAAGGACTTTGTCCGCTCCATTTCTTTAGAACAGCTGAACATATGAAAGTTAACTCTGTCAGATATCATAGATAATGACTTGAAGATGTCACCATGAACATTTTTTCCGTCGTCAATACTTCCGGTCGTCACAGAAAAGGGATTAAAAAGTCGATTTTTTCAATTTCTACGTCTTTCTAACTTCTTTTTTCTGTAATATTCATAGGGTACGTAAAGTCCCCTCTTTGAAGCTTTTACGTATTACCAGTTTCTTGATAGGATTAAGAAGGAATTTAATATCTTTAAATGTCTTAGAATGTCCGAAAACGTAGGACCAACGTTTCTTAAACACTACAAAATATTGATTTTTTCCCCGTATATATAGTTTGCGGGGACTGCACACAGCTCATTCACGTAGGAGGAGGTGTAGAGGTAACACCAACCTGGTGATTGGGATAGGCCAGAAAAAACCTTCCTGTTGCCATGGAAACGAGTTTATATTAAATAAAAATGGTTGTATATAATATATATCATGTGTGTGCATTTTATTTGCCCCTCTTTTATTTTGTCAACTGTAAAAGACATTGTCATCTTTACAGACCCCCCCCCCCATTCTCTTTTATTGTAATGAATGCAATTTTCGCTTTTATGTTTTGGATTCTAAATAAAATGACCTTGACCTTCATATCACAAGCAACTCTTCTTGAATTTTTCAAAATGATAAGGCTTAATTCTTTGTACAAAATAAAGGTAATTTACATGTTTATGTTCAAGAACCCCCCCCCCCCCCCTTCGATGCAGCCAGGTGGAATAGGCAGATATAAAATATACAACTTATAACGAACGTCTGAAGAGGTTCATTAATAAAATTCAGTTCCCCTGATGTGGTTTGATATTTTGCTACCATTCATTCTTCTTCGGTTTTGTCTATAGAATTTATAATTATTTTATTTAGAATTAATTTATCTTTAGAAAGTAGTGATTGTCAGCTGCATTCATTAGCCGTTTTCTTGTATATCTATTACTTGCATATTAATAATTTCATTAAATAATATTTTAAAGTATTAAAACTTCATTTCTATTAAATTTTATTCATTTGTAAATCCTTGGATCCGCTCCTGCAGGTGCGCGAAAGCCTCATCACTACTGTAAACAAATTATTCATCACGCCGTAAATGCTCATGATTCCGCTAAAGTAAGAAAGTTTACACATAGTTTATCATCTCATAAACAACCATCAGCCCTGTCCAATGCAGAAATGCTCGAATTGAAGGGGGAAATTCAGGAATTGTTTTGCGTCAGCCATGTTTTGACGTGAACCTTATACGGCATTCTGTTATATTCTTA